>NC_085869.1:33232345-33264845 GCF_034702125.1 Engraulis encrasicolus | reverse complement strand
CTGCCTATGGACATTCCTGCCTGTCTACCTGAGGACATTCCTGTCTGCCTCTCTGTCTATCTCTGGACACGCCTGTCTGCCTGTTTGTCTATCTGTGGAAACGTCTGTCTGCCTGTCTGCCTGCCTGTCTGTCTGTCTGCCTGTAGACATGTCTATAGACATGGCTGGCTGTCGGTCTGTCTGTCTGTAGACATGGCTGTCTGCCTGCGTGTGGACTTGTGGCTATCCCTGTCTGTCTGTATGTCTGTCTGTCTGTCAGCCTGTGCCAACGTCTGTCTCTCTGTCTGTCTGTCTGTCTGTCTGTCTCTCCGTCTGTCTGTCTGTCTGTCTGTCTGTCTGTCTGTCTGTCTGTCTGTCTGTCTCTCTGTCTGTCCTCTACAGTCATAATGTAGTTGAGAACAGTCACTTAACATGCATGGCTGCTTCCCACCCCGCGTTTTTAACAGCCTTTCAGGTGACTTCCTGTGCACGAACACACACACACACACACACACACACACACACACACACACACACACACTCTCTCTCTCTCTCTCTCTCTCTCTCTCTCTCTCTCTCTCTCTCTCTCTCCCTCTGTCTCGTTCCCCATAGCAACACAGTCAGTGTTTGCCCTGTGTTTTTAAGCTTACAGTAGTTGTGAATTCATCCATCCTCAGTAGGCCTACCTGTGACCTCCTGTGTCGCATACCTCACCCATCATCTTTCATCTGAATGTTTGCAGAGGGTTTCGTCGGGGTATAGTCAGTGGCTTTTTCCCTGGTTACTGTCAGTATGGTTATTATTGTCATGAGAGATGGAGGGGGCAGAGGGGGGGTTGAGAGCAAGGGCAGAGGCAGAGAGGCCCCAAGTCAACCCGCAAGAGGGAAGTGGCGGGCAGAGCAGAAGCTTGGAGGAATTTTTTGAGAATTTCTGTGAATGAAGAGAGGAAGTCGTTTGTGTGTCACGCGGTCACGTGTGTGGAGAGAGAAAGAAAGAGAGAGAGACTGAGGTACTTCCTGAAGGGGTTTACCAAAGGCGAGTATTTCCCCCACATACAAATATGTCTTTGAGGCTGTCCACACAACAGCATGCGCGTGAATACTGTACTCTACACACACACACACACACACACACACACACACACACACACACACACACACACACACACACACACACACACACACACACACACACACACACACACACACACACACACACACACACACACACACCTGTTCCATCTCTACTAGGGGGTGACAGAAAGTCATTGTCACGTACGAGGGGGGCATTATCAGCAGAGGGAACACAAATCCCTATCTCTTAACGGAATGCAGCTCTCTCTCTCTCTCTCTCTCTCTCTCTCTCTCTCTCTCTCTCTCTCTCTCTCTGTCTCCCTCTCTCTGTCTCTCTCTGTCTCTCTCTCTCTGCTGTGTTTATGATTGTGGATCTGTGTTGCCGTGTAGCCCAGCATCCTGTAGATCTCAGCTTTAGCCTGCAAAGACCTGTGAAGCTCTCCTACTGTCAAGTCAGACACACGTAGTATGTTGAATATGTAACAGTGGTGATGCAAGTGGCAGGAGATCACATCACAGGACAAAGGAGGTGCTGTAAACTCTGGCTTAGGGCGCGATCACACAGACCGCAGATTTTACTGTAGGAGAAGGATGTGTTCTGTTGTTTGTCAATGTAAATGAGCGGATTACGCGTCTAATATCAGCCTATCAGTCTTGCGGATTCTCCGCCTCCCCGCGCCCTGCGGATCGAGTTGAAAAAAGTTCAACTCAAGGCGGAAAACCCACAGCGGATTTCCAGATGTTCGATAGGAGAGCGTTATCAACATTCATATCAGATTCACTATCCAATGTTAGGAGCAAGAAAAGAGCTCGTCTTCAATTCATTTTACATAGATGAATGGACAAAGCATTTTGTGTATGTTCTCACAACTTTTAATGGCACAACAGGCTACGTTGCGAGTGACAGTTGAGTCGTTACGTTGCAGAGTCACCGCATTCAAATGGGCAGTGGATCCGCGCCTGGTGTGGTCACTTCTGATTAATCAACTGGACGCGCATTGCAGATTGAAGGCAGAAATCTGCGGTCTGGCCATTTTTCAAACCTATCCCATCTGTTCGAGGCCAAGGAAAGTTGTCCAAAGGGGAAATTGTGAGAATTGCAAGAAGCCAATTGCACTGATTTCCAGGAACACAGGCGTTATCGGCCAAGCATTTAACCGTTTAACTAAACACTAGTGTTTAGAGATATAGACATATTGGATGAAGAAGGAAAACTCTTACAGCTCTGAGTTCAGTTGCTTACAGCTAAACCATTTTTGGATAGCATGATCTGCATGAATGAGAATCCTCACAGACATGTGTCTGTCACAATTCCAATAGACAGTGTTTCCAACATCCTTTATTGTGGATCTCGCTATTGGAATTGTGCTGGGGTAAAAGCACTCAATAACAACAGAGTGGACAAGAGTGGAGTTAGAGAGGGGGTTCTTGGTCATCCGAGCAAAGGTTGGAGAGAAAATGGTACATGTGACAAAGCGAGGATTAAGCCAGATTAGCAAATGCAATGCATTACATAGCAAATGCATCGTCACTGTGCTGCTCTGAGAGACCTAAGTGGCGTTGAGCTCCTATTGTTCCATGGGCCATGTTTCGTAACACCCATGATGACGCCACGTTCAGCCCCTATTGCTGAGGGGTCACCCCATACCTTTGATTGCTCTGACCCTTCACACACACGCACACAGTCCAGTGCACACACACGTGCATCCACACACACTTTCATGCACATGTATACACGCACACGCATTCATGCATACACACACACACGCACGCACACACACACACACACACACACACACACACACACACACACACACACACATACGTACACACATACACATACACACACACGTAAACACACACATAGGGGTCACTGAACTGAAAGGGGAGTTAGTGCATCAGCAGATTGTGGCGTCATTGTCATCGTCATCGTCATCGGGCTTTAGGCATTCCAGCAGCCAGGTTCCAGGTCGTCCCTAAAAGGCTGAGTCACGGCTGACATTGAGCAAGTAGGTTGGCAGGAGGAGGATGGGGAAACTGCAAGGAGGCAGAAAGACTAAAAGGACACCTTTACGCTTCTGGTGCCAAGTGGGCTCATGTGTCGCACACACACACACCTGCACACACACATACACTCCTACACACACACACACACCCTTGCACACACACACACACCCTTGCACACACATACGCACCTTGCAACTCCCTTGCACCCTGTGTTTGATCAGTTGTGTTGAAACAAGTGTTTTTTTTATTCCAGTTTTTTTTATTCCAGTTGAAACCAGCATTGTGCAAGCATACGTGTGAAGAAATTGAAGCATGCAATCCTACATTTTCAAATGCATTTAAGTTTCCTAAATGGACTCTTACTATTATTCATTTACAAATGGAAACCTGCTGTTCAAATACGCAACATGGACTCAGAGGAGGATGTTCTTTCAACATCGCAATGTTTGTCAAGCACCTTGAATTACAAAAAAAGTAGAAAAAGTGAAAGATATCTGAGCTGCACCAGGATTTAGTTTTAGTTTAACCTGGTCCCACCATGGTTGTACTGGATTGTCTACAGAAGCACGGAGAATGTTTCTCCTTTGTTCTGGATATGTAGCATAGGAATTAAAGCTAAATTATTATTTTGCCGTTTACATTACACTTAGTTGACGCCTTTATTCAAAGCGACTTGCAGTTATGGGGTGAGGTACCTTGCTCATGATCACCTCAGCCATGGAGTGAGATAGGGAGTGTATGGGTGGGGTTTCGAACCGGCAACCCTCTGATCTGAAGCCCATCTCCTTACTGCCTGCCCTCTCTCACTATATGACTTTATGGAAATATTGCTGAGTGGGGTACTAAGAGGAGAAGCATGATTCTGAACATGACAGCACAGACTAGAAGAGTTCTGGAGCAGTGTTGCCAGAATGAGCAGTTACCGGCCCAATCGGGCTGCTTGGGATGGCCGTCTGCGGGTAAAAACGGTCAAAAACGAGCTTTGAGCGGGGTTTTCTGTAGATTTATAGCCATAGAAATCAATACAATTTGGTTAAAATTGGGCGGGATTTAGTATTTCTAGGTTTTTGAGCATCGTTTGTGCTGAAAATGGTCGGACACATCTGGCAACACTGTTCTGGAGACCTTGAGATCGTGCCCCTGTGGTGCTGTTTGGAGTCGCCTGCTGCTTACACAACCCACAAGGCCTGCAAATGAGGAGCGCAGTCTGCGGTTTGAGCCGGGGTGTGTGTGTGTGTGTGTGTGTGTGTCTGTCTGTGTCTGTGTCTGTGTCTGTGTGTGTGTGTGCTTGTGCGCGCACACGCGCGCGTGTGTGTGTGTGTGTGTGTGTGTGTGTGTGTGTGTGTGTATGCGTGCGTGTGTGTGTGTGTGTGTGTGTGTGTGTGTGTGTGTGTGTGTGTGTGTGTGTGTGTGTGTGTGCGTGTGTGTGTGCGTGTGTGTGTGAACGGGCCAGGCAGGGCGTGTTTGGTTTGGTTAATCCTGGCAGGCGAGCGTGGGGAGCTGGGCAGTGGGAGGGAGGATTCTCACAGCATTCCTGCCATCCCACACTGGGCTGGAGAGAGAGAGAGAGAGAGGCCACAGCCAACCCAACCAGGCCAGACCGCAAGCATCAAAGCCCCATATACCAGATTCCAGCGCAGGCTGAATATGCTTACGACGTCCCCACAGACTTCCACACACACAGGGCAGGAGAGAGCAAAGCCCAGCCAAACAATAAGCATCAAAGCCCAGATACCAGAGCCCAGAGCAGGTGGGCAAGCTCACAGGAGGCCTATTAACATTATGGCCTAGATTTTTAGACTACTATTCTCAAAATATTTCGGTTCTCTCTGTAACTGTGACCCAGCCTTGTCATTTTACGGTGGCTTTGCTTCAAAGTGATATTCTACTACACTATTCTGGCAACAAATTAGCACTAGCACACTAACTTTCTACTGTAAACTCGCTTCAAAGTATCATGCTGATGTAGTCTAGCTGCACCAGGGCTGCACGCTTCCCACCACATTCCAAACACGTGTTGCCTCTTGTAGCAGTGCGAACGGGTTGTCTGAAAGCACTGTCCGGAAACTACTGTGTATAAACATAGACGGCACATTTGCGTATGCCCCTCTGACCTCAGTTTGAATGATACTGTATAGTCACAGGAGCAATGAACATGGAGAGAGAGAGAGAGAGAGAGAGAGAGAGAGAGAGAGAGAGAGAGAGAGAGAGAGAGAGAGAGAGAGAGAGAGAGAGAGAGAGAGAGAGAGAGAGAGAGAGAGAGAGAGAGAGAGAGAGAGATTAATGAATGCATGTTCATTATAACTTGCGCTTTGGCAATGCAATCACCTATTTGCCATGCCAATATAGCATCGAGAACTTGAACTTGAACTTGAGAGAGGTACAGAGTTGTCAGTGGACATTAGAGATAAACCACCTGTTTTCCCTCATTACCACCTCAGTGGCTCAGCAGCTGCCTTCATGTTCCATTCTCTCTCCACGCTGTATTTTCACTCCAAAGGGCTGACAGATAAGCAGCACCTGTGTTCGGTGCATTTCATTGCCACTCCCAAAACTCAAACTCCTTTTTACCATCCCCTCTGCTAGTTTGACCATGGAAAACAATGAATCACTGGCTCATTGCCCATGTCATGTCGATAGAGGTATATACACATAACACTTGCACTGGCACAACTTTCTTTGCTTGTAGTGTCATGTCGTCAGAGTATGTGTATCTCTGCAGTGTTTTCCCACAGAGCAAGTAGCATTGTGTGACACCACAGGCAAAGAAAGTTGTGCCAGTGCAAGTGTTATGTGTATATACCCCTATCGACATATGAGTGATTCTCTAATTCGCCTACACTTTTAAGTCCGTGGATTTTATTTGGCAATTCCACTAACTATTAACTGCATCCAATGATGTTTTGGACATCAGAAAACATTTATCTTTCATATAATACAGAAAGTGTAGACATAGCATTATTTCCCTCAGCAAGAATGAATATTTAATACTGGTTTTGGGCGTTTTCATGCCATCCTGTTTTCCAAATGTCAGATTCAGTCTTCATATTAGCATGTAAAGAAACTTGTTTTGCCCAAGACGATTGCAAATGTTGATTCACAGTAATCATCACATTATGACAAAACTGTCAGAAAGACCACTGTCCTTTCCATTATACATGAAATTTGCCATTTTGTGTGTGTCCACGAAAACTGTGTAAACCGTGTCACGGTCTGAAACCTCCTCCATAAATCAGTAATGGTTTGGTCTTAGGCCATACGAATAACATCACGTGATGTCATAACCTCTTTGGCAGGATACGGGAAGACTTTTTGGTAAATTTTGAGCTCCATCCTTCCATAATTTAATCCATTCTTTTTCATGTTCTCACAGCGGGAAAATTGCCTGTCAACTGTGTTATCAACATATTCATAAGAATCTGAATTAGAAATCACATGTAGAAAAATACAGATAAAGCATACAGATACATGAATTGATTAAGGTGTTGTGGTGGAACTTCTGAGGTCCTCAGTTAGCACAACACCATAAAAATGACTGAAATGTCAACGGTGTTACCGTCAATGGTGTTACAATTAAGTATGACAGTCAGGGTTGCCAGATGAGGCTGATGATTTCCAGCCCAAAAAATGATCAAAATCCGCCCTAAAAACCCGCCCAATTCTATTGATTTATATGGCAGTGGGAAGGTTTTTTCTGATAGATGCCATTTTTACCCGCACACGGCCATCCTAAGCAGCCCAATTGGGCAGGAATCAGCCCAATCTGGCAACACTGATGACAGTTGAGGAGGAGTATGTTTTTGCCAATTTATATCCATATTGACAGACAAACAAACAAAATAATTTGTGTTCTAGGGAGATGGGTTTGTCTGCTCTGTTTTTTCTCCTAAAAAAGTGCCGACTTGTTCCCCTGCACTGTTGACAGTAACACAGTTGAGTAACACGGTTGACTGTTTTGAAAGTGTTTTTGCGCTATTGATCCCTTATGTGTTGGAAAAATCCTATGAACATACACTAGGGATTATCTCTGGAGAAGGAAGTCTTGTATAAGGAGGGTGACTATATTCAAATCAGACGTTACAGGGATTTATGATGAAAAATGTGTCAGTCTGTATCACAGTGACTCATAAAATCCTACTTATGAAGCTCAACAATCACATTTTCTATATCAGTTGCACAGATTAATGACAACATTACTGCTAAGGGACATAAGCACTTTCAAACATATATTATTTCAACTCTGTAGTATTTTTATATATGTTTGAAATGACATGTTTGAAATGATATTTGTCCATAACACTGTTGACAAAATAATTAAGCAAATGTTCGCTTTCATTAGAGTATTTATCAAATGATTTAAGATTAAGCTTGGCAATTTGTTTGTTTGGAAACTTAAATATATACACTATGTAAACATCTAGGTCATTTAGTTGAAAAAAATACTGATAATTGACATTTTGCTTTTGCCAAAAGCGTAGGGGAATCGTAGAATCACTCATATACATGTATGTAATAATAATACATAAGCCTTGTGTACTGTGGTATATTATACTGCTGCTGTTGCTGTTGCTGTTCTTGCTGTTGGTGGTGGGGTGTATGTGAAAGCCCACCTGAGAAACTCCCATTGAGAAACAAGTGTGCGTCCGTGCGCACACACGTGCGTGTGTGTGTGTGTGTGTGTGGGTGTGTGTGTGTGTGTATGTGTACATTTCTATGTCTATTTCTTTATCATGCCACTCATGCCTGAATACCTTGTGTGTCACGTGTCACGCTTGATCCGCGTCGTGTTTGTCTCTTGTTACAAGCCGTTACGAACGCGTCGTGTTTGTCTCTTGTTACAAGCCGTTACGAACGCGTCGTGTTTGTCTACTGTAGCCTTTGCACTGCATGCGGTACATGCCTTCACATCTCATGACATAAGTCAGGGCTCGAGTTGTTGGGGGATGAGGGGGGATGGCAAATTGGTCTAAAATCATCCCCCTCAGTGAAAATGGTCAAAAATCATCCCCTCTAAAACAGGCATCCCTTCTGCACATATTGTGTTAAAATTGCACATTTAACAACTACATTTTCAAAATTTTCTTGGGGGAGAAACCCCCAAACCCCCAATAACCAGAATCCATCTCTGACCATCCTCCTTGCTTTCATTTTACAACTCGACCACTGGACATTACCAATGTTTTGCTTTGTCACAGCCAATTTTTTGTTGCCATGTTTATATGATGCTTATTAGATGTTACTAACCTACCTCTTGTATTATTGTCAAAATGTACCGTGTCAAAGCTTGTTTTGATTATTTTGCCATGTAGTGTATTTCACTTGATTGCCCTTGGCCATCAGTATGCTGTGATGCATGCTTTGTGTAACATCTGTTTAAAGTCAGAGGTGTCAAAAGTAAAAGTAAAAGTAAAAAAAGAAAGTGTAGACAGTGCTGGTTGGATTAAGTTTGTGGTGGGTTCTTGTTAGGTTTTCAGCAACAACACTGTCTATATACCTCATTAGGTACAATGGAGTAAATGGTGTAATAGCTATGTAATATCACGTGCTAGTGTTTCACTGTCCTCAGTGTATGTCTGTCTTTGTGTTGTATGGGTTGTATGGGTAACGCTTTGGTCAGTTGCCTCTGTTGTTCTTAATAAATAAAATTGACTTGATTTGACCACTTTAACCTTGCATTTACTTTAACTTTTGACACCTCTGTTTAAAGTTCATAAGGACATTACTAACCAGTGCATATACGGTATGTTGTGAAGGCCTGCTACTTGCCTGACACATTACTGCTTGCATTACTGTTTGCCATGTTTGTTCCCCACACTGATCTCTGCCCATTCTTCTGTGTCTCCCCCCACCCCCTTGTCTGCCCACCGCCTGGTCTTGCCGTCTTGCTTCTCTGTGTAAGTATCCATGTTCACTCACAGCGCTTTTTTATCTCATTTTATTCAATTATGTTGGACTGGATTTGACTTTATTTGATTTGTTTTGATCATGCACAGCAGCGCACACCATCATCCTCTTTGTCTGTTTCCTGTAGTAGTTGCTGTAGCTTACCTAACGCTCACTCTCTCCCTCCCTCCCTCTTTCTCTCTCTCTCTCTCTTTCTCTCTCCCTCTCTTTCGCGCTCTTTCTCTCCCTCCCTCCCTCCCCCCTCTCCCCCCCTCTCTCTCTCTCTCTCTCTCTCTCTCTCTCTCTCTCCCTCCGTCCCTCCGTCCCTCCCTCGACATCCTCTGCTTTTGTGAAAACTCGCTTTCTCAGAATGTGTTGCTTTCCTGACGCAATTCCTGCCACCTAACACACAGACACACACACACACACACACACACACACACACACACACACACACACACACACACACACACACACACAAACACACACACACACACACTGTTGTTGTTTTGTGTGTCTATAGTGACTGTGTGGGTGTGTCTTTATATGCCTGAGACCCCTATTTACTATCCACTTCTGACAGTCACGTGGTCTCACAGTGCAGCACTTAGCCACAGTTCAGGGCGGGATTAGGGCGTGCTTGTTTTGATGTTTAGACAACAGTTGGCGTGTTTAGCAGGAGAGAGCTGTGAAGGGGAAATAGAAGAGGGAGGGGGCAATACAGAGAGCAATCTAGAGAGTTAAGTAAGAGAATAAAAGAATACTGAATAAGTTATGTAATTTACCAAAATATACAAGATATAACATTAATAAATGTAAATAAGTTATGTCATTTTGCCAAATATAACAGTAATAGATGTCAAGAGTCCTATGTAAGAGCACTACATATTTAGCAGTATTACTGATGTAGTGTAGAGTAGCATCATGTCACTGATGCTAATTTCAGCAAAAGGCTCCAAATAGGTTTGATTAAGTCGTATTTATAACCACCTCCTACACACTGTACTTAAGTAGCCTGCTAGATTTAGCTCCCATTAAGTTTGTTGTTAAACAAACTCGCCCACACACGCGCATGCAGACAGGCACACACACACACGCACACGCACGGACGCACACACATACAAATAGAACACTATCGTATTAAACAAAGGCGTAGGTCAGAGGGCTTCGGCGATCTGTTTTGTAGTGCGAAGGTGCTCTTTGGTTAGACGTAACTTAGAGATGTATGATGAAATCCAAGGCACTATTAGTCTTCATTAAAAAGCTTTTAATTAAATGTAGCTAGTTCATATTTGAACATTAGAATTTGCCAACATGTTTCGGCCAAACAGGGGCCTTCATCAGGGCTTAGAAATATGAACTAGCTACGTTTAATTAAAAGCTTTGTAGCCCCTTAATGCGCGCCGTACCTCCAGTGGCACGCTGTAATAGTCATTGAAAGGTAACTACTATAGCACTACAATACTATGACAGAACACAGGCCCTTTAGTAATGCACCACAACTTGGTCATTACCATACTGGTAACAACAAATATATAAAGCCGCGTCTTAAGGGGTTAATGAAGACGAAGAGTGCCTTGGATTTCATCATACAGAACACTATCGTATCCAGGTGTAGTGTTCAGACAAAAAAAACAGCACCAACATACTAACCCACAATTCATTACTAACTAAAATAATATGTAACTGCTATTTGTAGTAGCCTTGCTAATCAGTACCCTGGATTTTGTTCGTGCTTGTTTCCTATGCTAACAGTGAGGTAGGCAGCGTGTGAGTGTGGAGAGAGTATGAGAGAAAGCCAAGTATGGGATCAGCTCCTCTAATCCTGTAATAGGTGTCTTCTTTAAGACCACAGGGGTTAGAGTGCAACAGCCAAGCGCACTTGACTTCCAGTGTTTGGCCTTAGCTCCAGAGAGAGAGAAAAATGCCACCTTTCAAGTTCACGTGCAGCAGAGCACGGTAACCTACACAGTAAAAAATGTGGCATTCATTCAACACCTAACCCCTTAAGACACGGCATTATAAATTTGCTGTTACCAGAATGGCAATGACCAAGTCGTAATGTATTACTAAAGGCCCTGTGCACTGTCATAGTAGTGTAGTACTATAGTAGTTAACTTTCAATGTCTATTACAGCGTGCCACAGGAGGTACGGTGTGCATTAAGGGGCTACAGAGTCAGTCTGACATCTTCTAGAGTGTTTTTAGTCTCATAGTAACTCTCCAAGTGTTGAATTAACACTTACATTTTTTTTTACTATGTCTACAGTGTGCAACCTATTGCTTGTTTTAGATCCGGGAAGAGATACAGCTGTTGCATCAGGGCTTATCATAGGTACAATGGATAGTTTGTCATGGCATTTCAACATTCAAAGTCAGATGTTTGAATAGATATTTTGACAAGTCATTCTCTCCACTGCTGCTATGCCAGTAAGACATTTTAATATGTCCAGATGATGCAGCAGCATCTTGCATCCATTGCTTGCTTAGATCTTGGTCTTTTTTGCAGCTGGGAGCAGGTTTCACTCCTATTCAGATACCATATTGTGAGGGTGAGAGAGAAGAGAGAGAGAGAGAGAGAGAGAGAGAGAGAGAGAGAGAGAGACAGAGAGAGAGAGAGAGAGAGAGAGAGAGAGAGAGAGAGAGAGACAGAGAGAGAGACAGAGAGAGAGAGAGAGAGAGAGAGAGAGAGACAGAGAGAGAGACAGAGAGAGAGAGAGAGAGAGAGAGACAGAGAGAGAGAGAGAGAGAGAGAGAGAGAGAGACTCTCTCAGGTACGCCCTCATACTTAACACATACCTAGCACAAGGGCAGGGGGTTCAGGCCTGTGTGTGCAGCAGGACACATGCACATTAGGCTGACATGTCGTCTCCTTCTGCCCCCCTTCTGCCTTCTGTCTTCTGCCTCTTTATCCTGCCACACACAGTAACTCCTATGTTACTATGTTACTATGTTAGGCTACTTTGCTGATTGTAATGCAATTTCCCATTGGCAACTGCCCAAGTTGCTGATTTGCGTGATATGCATTACATTACGTGTATATTACTTTACATTACATTATGATGGTGTGAGACTTGCACTGTACTATACTATACTACTACCTGTACTATATTTTTAACAATGCACGTCCCCTCCCCACCCCACCCCTCTCTTTCAGGAGAAGGAAGGCAGGCATCCTGCCCAGCTTGGAGGATCTGCTCTTCTACACCATTGCAGAGGGACAGGAGAAAATCCCAGCCCACAAATTCATTACGGTGGGTAGATCCACAAGAAACAGCCCTGTGTGTGTTTGTATGTGTGTGTGTGCGTGTGCGTGTGCGTGTGCGTGTGCGTGTGTACGTGCGTGCGTGTGTACGTGCGTGTGTGTGAGTGTGTGTGTGTGTGTGTATGTCTGTGTGTCTGTCTGTGTGTGCGCGCCAGTGTGCATGTGTGTGCGCGCGCGACTGTGCATGTGTGCATGTGCGTTGGATTTTGTCCAGGCTGTTCAAGCTGTGTCTCGGCAGAAAATAGTGGAAAAGTGCTAGTGGGAGCAAATTGACGTGAAGGCCAAATACCCATCATTCTTGCTCTATTACAGCTCTCGGAATGAAAATAAAAACACCCTCCAGGATTGAAAACAAAAGGACTCACAAGTATTTAAAGTTGTAAAAGTAGAAGACTGTATATTCATGCATTGATGAAGCTTCATTCAAAGGAAGGTTTAAAGTAATATCAGTTTATAGCAGATTTTGTAGGTTATATGGAGATGACTTTTCGTTATGTGATAACTTATTTCAAATGAATAACTCATAAAGTTTCTCGTTCTGACCAGAACTGTTACATTTTACTCTGTGAACACCATTGCCTGCCAATGTGGGCCATTATTCCATTAAGCTCTCGGACTTCTCTTTTACTGTTCCCAATGTTTAGTGTTTAGGACTGTGGACTGGCCTCTATGGCGCCTGTCCAACAGCTAAAGATTGCCTCACTGTCGTGCCACAAGTGTGTGTGTGTGTGTGTGTGTGTGTGTGTGTGTGTGTGTGTGTGTGTGTGTGTGTGTGTGTGTGTGTGTGTGTGTGTGTGTGTGTGTGTGTGTGTGTGTGTGTGTGTGTGTGTGTGTGTATGTGCGTGTGTGTGTGTGTGTGTGTGTACGTGTGTACGTGTGTACGTGTGTGTGTGTGTGTGTGTGTGTGTGTGTGTGTGTGTACGTGTGTACGTGTGTACGTGTGTACGTGTGTACGTGTGTGAATGCGTGAGTGTGTGCGTATGCGTGTGTGTGTGTGTGTGTGTGTGTGCGTGTGTGTGTGTGTGTGTGTGTGTATGATTGGGTGTGTTAGGGGGTGTGTGTGTGTGAGTGAGTGACGCAGCTGGGGGTGTGTTGTGTGTGTTGGTTTTGGCACCAGCTCTTATCACCTGAGCTGTTACTGGCCTGCTTTATGGCACCATATTCACTTGGCCTACATTTCACTCAACTGCCAGTGCAGAGACGCAATACCAAGGACTCAGAAATCATATATCTGGAACATTCTTTGAAATGTGTGATACGATTCAAGGCCAAATGGGATTACATGACATGACGTTACACTTTTATCCAAAGCAAATTACAGTTGTCTTAGGTACAGGGTATTGGTTACAGCCCCTGGAGCAATGTGGGGTCTGGTGCCTTGCTCAACCGCACTTCAGCCATGGATGAAGGTGCTGGTTAGGGTTGATTTTGAACCTGCAACAGTCTGATCTAAAGGCCAGCGCTCTTATTATTATGTTGTCATATATTGTGGTTGGCATATTTACGTTTGTAGATGCTGTTTTTTTGTCATAGCCCTGTTGGCATTTGGGAATGTGTGATATATTCAAATACATACAATAAAAATACTATGTCGACTGTATGTCCATGTCAGTTGTGTGCAGGAGATAACTGGTACCGTTAAAAATTGGACTCAAGGTCTTAATACGTCCGCCATTACAGAAAGCGAGTCTTTATCTTCCTTCTATTCATTCTTTATGATAAACGTCAGAGGGAGTGGTACTTTATGTTGGAATACAGCTCTTCTTATCGTGTGCTGTACATTTGTGGGTGTGTACTGTGGAGTAGGCGATGGTGTGGCTGGCCTATGCTATAGCTGGTGGCTCATAAACACACTATTAGCTCCAGTTTCATTTTGAATCTGTTCCGGACAACTGTGCTATTATTCAGTTGAATATTGACCAATTTTGTTTGCACAGTACAAGTCACTGATATGAGTGGCATGACATTGCAATAAACAATACAAACACAGAGCTGATGATCCACTGGGCATTTTTTAAAGGAGAAGAATGACTTAGTAACCTCACAACCACACAAAATCTAAACTTAAACTATTTAGAAAAGTTACTACAGGCTACAACACAATCTTGAACTCTGCTCTCATGTGACACTGTTGTCTCCTGTAAGGAAATGATATAAGGTCCGCAACACTGTTCTATGCTCCCAAACAAAGTTTAAAGGCACAACATTTCACGAAGAATAGAACAGTGTTGCGGACCTTTTATCCTTTCCTTTCGGTTATGTTCTGTTTGGTCCAGCACCTGGGACCTATGCTTAGAAGCTGGTTCAGGAGTAAACCAGGTTAAGTTAAGAGGTAAATTATCTAATAGAAGAGCCTGGTAAATTATCTAATAGAAGAGCCTGGTAAATTATCTAATAGAAGAGCCTGGTTTACTCCTGAACCAGCTTCTTAGTATCCCCCTCTGTGCTACTTATGGGCGGCGCGTTCTCTGACTTTTTGAGTGTTGTCCCCTGTGCCCTCCCTGCAGGCCCTGAAGGCTACTGGCCTGCGTACCAGCGACCCCCGGCTGAAGGAGTGTATGGACATGCTCAAGATTACCCTCCAGTCCTCTGCAGACGGCGTCACACTGGACAAGCACCTCTTCAAGAAGTAAGCGCTGAGGAATAAACACACACGCACACACACAGACACACGATCACACATATAAATACAGACACACACACACACACACACACGCACTGTCTGGTTTCGTGGTGGAATGGCGCTATCGATCAGCTATGAGACAGTAGTTGTTCTTGCTGAACGGTGTACACGACAACAAGCGGAGATTCATTGTTTGTTTGTTCGCTTGTCCAGTTAGCCACCGCAGCACTGCCAGCACCCCATCCTGTCCATCTCCTGAAGATGTTCATCCTCCCGTCCTTTATCCTCCTCTCTGACACCTCGAGCGGCAGGAAGGGGACATTAGCCTCAGCCCAGCTGCACTCACGTCACCACTATAAAACACGGGCCAGAGACGCACCGTGACATCCTCAATGATGGCCAATAAATGTGATGGATGGTAACGGACTAGGAGAGCCATATAAAATGGCTGCCAGGATTGCCTCGAAGTACATTTGTATGGGGTTCCAAGAGCACTCGGGACATGTGCTCTATGTTTTACACTGCTGTTAGAGATTATTTTTTGAAGTCTATTTCATAAAGAAATATAGTCCAAAATGTCACCGTCACCTTGTCGTGTGTGACTGTTCTCTGCTGACACTTTTGCTGTCGTAGGAAAAGCTAGATAGACAGAGTTTTAACAAAAGGCGTTTTCCTATGTGCATGTGAGACTCATGGCTTGTGGTGTCACAATGTCGTAGCCATGGCGATGTCCCAGTGGGATTCTATGTGTGAGGTCAGGTGACTAGACCATGGGTAGGGGATTGGTGTCTGACTTACCAGTCAGTCTTCAGCTCACAGTGTCTTTGAGGAACACTGAACCCTTCCCAAGAATCTGTCTGAGGACACAGATACTATTTCTGAACACACGCACGCACAAGCACACACACGCACGCACAAGCACACACACACGCACGCACACTGGCACACACACGCAGGCACACTGGCACACTGGCACACACACACACACACACACACACACTCTCACACACACACACACACACACACACACACCCACACACACACACTTGCTTATAACTTGATATTCATGTGCCCAAAGAAATACCAACCCACATACTGTCATATTAACCTCCAACCCACCTGTCTCTCTTCACCATATAATCCAGGAATACACACACTCAGTTAGATGTGAATGCATGTACACGCAAACATGTACTTTCCTATATACACAGGCCAACACTTCCAGACAGACACAAACGTATGAACACACAAACTTGTGCACATACAATTGACACCATTGCAAACACACAAAAGTAAATACATTAGGCATTCACACATTTTCCGATAGCAGGGATGTTAGCTATGATTAGTGGGAGACAGCGGTATGCGGGTATCGTATTTATAGCACAGTGTCCTCGTCAGGCCAAGCCATACCCAGTTAACCTACAGTGGGCCACACACGAGCAGGGGAACAGACATGCAGTACATTTTACACATATAGGCAAACGCAAACCGTCAGAGAGACAAGCATGCGCACACACACACAGGTGATGCTCAGTTACACAAAGCATCTCCTGATGCATACTGCATATTATGCAAGGCATCGTGCTGATTGGTCCACAGGGTGAGTGAGCTGGTCACCATGACAGCCATGACCGTAACCCTCTGTGCCCAGTCACGTCCTGGACTCTTTCACTCTCAGTTGCTGTAACCATCTGCAGTACCGGTAATTGTCAGCAAACAGAAACGCTAATACATTTACGGTAATTTACATAGAGAAGTCAAACGTCATAGTAAAAGTGAAATAGAAACACAGTTTCCTTCCAACACAGGTACTTCTCTGAATAACCAGTAGACCTGTGTACTTGTCTTATGATCAGCTGACTCTGTGCTGGTTGGATCAAAGTTGTGGTGGGTTGTTGTTAGGTTTTTAGTGTTTTTTTTTTCATTTACAACACATTTCTATCTACCTCATTAGGTACAAGGCAATAAACTGTTTCCTGCGATGTGACTCTCTCTTAGCCAGTCCTGGTACCTCTTTGAGGCTCTCTCATCCGGCACACTGGCTAGATTTTCATTTTTATGGTTATTACAAAGCTGTAAATCGTTAATTGCTAGCAGGGCCGTAACCTAGACCAGTGTTTCCCAACCTTTTTTGTCTCGTGTACCCCCTAAGCCTTTTCATTGTGCCATGAGTACCCCCTAACTCATGTTTTACATCCCTTTTTCTATTGCAGTGTGACTATGCTCCATGCATTTGTTAAAATTACATTTTTCCAAGTACCCCCTGCAGTGTGCTCGCGTACCCCTAGTGGTACACGTACCCCTGGTTGGGAAACACTGACCTAGACGGTCAAATACTGCATACTGTAGGCCTACATTTTAGAATGCTTTTACTCTCAAGTTCGTTTCCATTAATCACTGCCTTGAGGATGAATGGGGCTGGCATAGACAGACTGAATTTATCATTGTTGATCATACAGTAGATCGATTTTCAGCATAGATACATTTTACATTTCTGAAAAAAATACAGGACATGACCTCTGTGCCCACAATGGTAGTTACGGCCATGATTGCTAGCATCATGCACAAGCAGCCTTGGAGTTGGGAAGGTCACAGTAGCTGCCTACTTGTTGGTTAACATACCGTACCTTCACCAGTGTGGGTGAAGTTTTTATTCAGAATTAAATTGAGTTCATTCCGAACGAAATGTCTCATGTACACAAGACCAATGTGCATGTAGTGTCTATGAGTGTAGGCCTGCCCTCAGCTGCAGGTATGCTATAACCAGAGAGAATAGAGAGAGAGAGAGAGAGAGAGAGGTTCCATTGGCCCATTGTTTCCAGGTTCTATTATTGCAAGGGGGAGGGGGGGAAATCCCCCTTTAGGCAGACCTAAGGACTGTTGTATTCAATGCTAGGAGCATTATGACACGCCCCTTTAGGCAGACCAGAACCTGGTCACATTAGGTGCCCATAGAAACCTATTATGTTGGCATATCTCTATAATTAAAGAATCTCTGCTAAAACTGCCTGTCCTGTCCTGTGCTGTGCTGTGCTGTGCTGTGTGCTATTGTTGCAGGTGTGTCCAGAGCAACATTGTGCTGCTCACGCAGGCCTTCCGCAAGAAGTTTGTCATCCCCGACTTCCAGTCCTTCTCCTCCCACATCGACGAGCTGTACGAGAGTGCCAAAGACCTCAACGAAGGACAGGTAGAGGAGGCTAAGGTGCTTCTCTCTCACACATCATTCCATCATGTTCCTCATCCACATTAGGCCTGTTTTGGTCCCTTCATTTTTGTTCCACGTTGTCTACTGTATTGTCATTTGTCATATACACCACACATAGTGAGATGCAACAGTGTGACACCAAGCAAAACGAAGGCCTTACTTTCTTTCTTTCTTTCTTTCTTTCTTTCTTTCTTTCTTTCTTTCTTTCTTTCTTTCTTTCTTTCTTTCTTTCTTTCTTTCTTTCTTTCTTTCTTTCTTTCTTTCTTTCTTTCTATCTATCTATCTTTTTTCTTTCTTTCACCGTCCCTATATTTGTCTTCAGGTTGCTGACTACATTCCCCAGCTTGCCAAATTCAATCCAGACCTCTGGGCCGTATCCTTATGCACAGTGGATGGACAGAGGTAGGTGTGGGTGTGTGTCTGTTCAAATGTGTGTGTGTGTGTATGTGTCTGTGTGCGTGCGCGCGTGTGTTTGTGTGTATTGCGCAATTGGGTCAATGTAATCTTGATACTGAAAGGAAACAAGAGAAAAGATAAAGAAAGCCAGAGCATGAAAGTCAAAAAAATGTCACATTTAAATTCCATATTCAAAAAATTAGTCATTTGGATTTTCAAATATTCCATTTAATGAAACCTCAATAATAAATCAGAGACCTACTGTCGCAATTCCAAGCACCTAACCATAGGAAACATATTAACGTAATCTTAGTACAGATCTTTGAGTCCTAAAGGATGTGACAGGCTGTTCTGTACTGAAGTGAAACTTACTACACTATGTTAGTCATGCTCAGATATTTGTACACACGTGTATTCGGTGTAATGAATACTGGAAACTCCTTTGTTTGTTGCTAGAATCGACCGATAAAAGCATATCTTATCGTTAAGATAAACTGTTTCCCTTTTTTACTGTTTGCACCTGTCTGGAAATGTACCAAGCATAACTTTGTATTGGCCACTTCTTGGACTTTGGCCAATGCCATTGATGGCAGCAATTAAATGTAGTGTGGTTCATAAGTAAACCCTTAACTGTATATTGGCTTAATGATACTGTGTCGGTGTGGAAAACAACAGCTCATCTTCAGAACGTCTGATAAGGGGGTCGTAAAGATGTGATTCATGGATGTGCCATGTTCCATGTTCAAGTAGCACACATCCGCTAATCAGTACTTTTTGTGATCTTGACGTTACTGCCGTTTCCGAGGCTGTAAAGATAAATTTGCCATTGTTTGGTCTGTTCTGCTTATTTGGGTTTTTTTCTGAACAGCCCTAGGCGGTTCTAGAAGGGGGGCCAGGGTGGGCCACGGCCCCTGTAGAATTGCTCCTGGCCCCTGTTGCGGCCCCCCTATTTTTTACTAAAATATCTAAATATAAAATACAATAAAATAGAATGTTGAATCTGTTTTTTTTTATTAAATGTGCCCCCCTAAAAACACATTTGGCCAACCTCGGCCGCCCTGGCAATTTTGGTCTGGAACTGCCACTGTGAGTAGCATTACAGGAGGCTTGTGGTGGAGCTTTGAGTTAATTCTGCTTTCTGCATGAGCCCTGTTGCTCAAGTCGTTCATGTGAGGCGTCATCTGTGTGCTCAGTGATTCAGCATGTCCTCCTGTTCGATTATCTAATCACATTGTCATTGCCAAGTTTTGCGTAATTGTGTTTTGAGAAATACATGTTTTGCCTCAGAAGTAAGCTTAGTCTGAGTGTGTGGTGAACCCTTAATGGCCAGCAATATATAACTGCATTGATCTTTGACCAACTTTGTTGTGTTCAGTCCGACATTTTTATCAGCCATTACCCATCTCGCTATCCCCCTCTCAAGGCCCAGACAGACATGGGCTAATGATTGCCCACCCACACTCATAACAGTATCCACACAATTTCTTTTTTTGTTTCTTTTCGTCCCACAGCACACCATTCCTATAAGCATCATGCCACGTTGCAAAAAATGTGGCTTGTTTGAAATGGACGAAATAGAGTAGACACGCCAAGAATTGGCAAGGAGGTGCATTGTTTCAAGTCTCCCATAGAGATGAATGGGAGATGGCGACTTTCTCCCCCCCGGTTTCCCGGTCTCTGTCCCACCCCCCGCCGTTGCCTCCCTTTAGAATAGAACCTACTGCGTCCCCTCTAGTCATTGTCAATGGCTGCACCTCATGGACAAATTGATTTTTTTTTTCTGCCCTCTCCCCTCTGCCCTTTGCCCTTTGGCTAATCAGGCACACGGTGGGCGACACCAAGGTGCCCTTCTGCCTGCAGTCCTGTGTGAAGCCCCTGAAGTACGCCATCGCGGTGCACGACCACGGCACGGAGTACGTCCACCGCTTCATAGGCAAGGAGCCCAGCGGCCTGCGCTTCAACAAGCTCTTCCTGGATGAGGATGGTGAGATGATACGCACACGCACGCGCGCGCGCACGCACAAACACACGCACGCACGCACAAACACACGCACGCACGCACGCACGCACGCACGCACGCACGCACGCACGCACGCACACACACACACACACACACACACACACACACACACACACACACACCAGAACTCTCTCTTTCTCTTTCAGTTTCCCTTTAACTATCATTCCCACTCTCTAACTCCCTCCCTATCAAAGTTACAAACATGTGTACAAACCACACCAACGACTGTGTACTCAAAGAGCGTAGACATGTATTCTACTCTGTACATCAATGTGTTGAGTCCTACAGTAATATCAGACTTAGGCCAATAATGAAGCACAAAACCAGTGGCACTGAGAGCAAGTTTGTGCTATTTAGTGGAGTGAGATTTCAAAAAGTGGAGAAGATGCGCTCACACTATCACCTAAATAGGCTACTTAACAATTCTTAACTGGGTGCTGAATCCCACAAAAACTTGAATTAATGTGGGCGAATAAACAAAGAAGAAATGTGAAGAGTGCTGTCCTTCGCTTCATTTATTCATTTAGTGGAGTGAACCAGGGCACTCACCAGACACAGCAAGCTTTATGTCGCCTGCACACCTGGCTGTCTACCACAGCCCAGTGTGCAGAGGGCTTCAGCCCGTCCTGAGAGTAGCAGATGAATACCTGCCATGCCCTCAGGGTGTTAGTGAAGGCACATATATTTTTAAAAGAACGCTGGAAACGAGTGGATCTGTATTGTACTGAAGCTGGTGGTACTGCTCTGTGGAGGTTATGGCTATGGAGAAAAGGGAATTGAAAATCATTGTGCGTGCGGGCGTGCGTGCGTCTGTGTGTATACTTGCGTGTAGTCAGGATCATGATAGATTTACACTTCCGGCAGTGACTCTCACACACACACACACACACACACACACACACACACACACACACACACACACACACACACACACATACACACACACACACACACACACACACACACACACACACACACACACACAGCACACACACACAGCACACACACAGCACAAGTCTTATTTTACTGTCCCCTCACGTAGCTTCTGTGGTAGGGGAAGGGAGTAAAGGAGGGAAGGAAGAGAGGGAGGGAGGGAAAGCCAGAAAAGAAAAGAAAAGAAAAGAGAGCATATTGCCTTTGGAGTGAGTCATCAGCAGCGCGTGTGCGTGCCCTTCGCAGTAGACCTCTCTCAGCAGGGCCAGATCTAGCCATTTGGGGTCCTAGGCTAAATATAAACATCGGGCCCCTCAAAAGTCATTCTTTAAACACAAACACAAAATAAGGGTCATCCGTAATTGGGTCTTGCCCCTGATTGACCTTAGATGTACACCCTCTGTAGAGCATTTTATAGCATTTAGAGGTGTAAAATGTGGTGTTTTGGTGTGTTAACTGTGGCTGGTGTGAAAGTTTGGGGGCCCTATGCAGGGCAGATTTGGTCGGGGCCCTAGGGCAATTGCCTAGGTTTGCCCTAACGTCATGTCAGCCTCTGCTTCTCAGTTCGTGAGGAAAGCAGAAAAGTGTTGTATCTCATTTACACTTCTTCTATGCTGGTGCTATAAAAAAAGAGACGAGATGTTCACACTGCACACTGTCGTCATCCTGCCTTGATAATTGGATAAATGCATGAATATATCGCAGTGCTTCATGGAACAACCTCATTACAGTGGGGGGGGGACTAAGGCAGGCGCTCGCTCACTGCATCGCCTGTGGCTTGCTTACGCTGACCGGTCTGTCTGCTCTCGCAGTATCCAAACCCGGTGGTGGGTCGGTCTTTCTAGCCAGCTGTGAGTGACTCACACAACCTGTTGTGTTGTCATGGCAACAGGCGGGAGTCTAAATATTTGTAGCGGCGTAGCTCATGGCTTGCATGTGAAGTGGTAAATCAGTATGCCCGTATATGCCCACAGCCTGACACCTAAGCTCGCACCTTGATTGGCTTTTTTGTTACTATTACTATACTATTGCTGTCCTTCACATTTTTAAACACTTTGCAAAACCATGTTTACCAGATTTTTTTACCCTGACACCTCATCTCACAACCTGATCAGCCTTTTTCACTATACTGCCATCCTTCACATTTTTAAACACGTTGCAAAACCATTTTACAAGATGTTTGACATTTTGTTCTGTTTGGGATATTGAAAGGGAATCTTGGCTATTCACCTTCATTTTTCTTTGGATAGTGACTTCTAGGTTTTTTAATACATTGTTTTTCCTTTTTATTTCCAGATAAGCCCCACAACCCGATGGTTAATGCCGGCGCAATCGTGTGCACATCACTTATAAAGGTAAGCCAGCAGTCAACCTCAAATGTTCAGACAGTCTTATTGTTGTTTAGTCTTCCTATTAACGTTTAGCTCTCCATTGACTACAGTTCATATTCCCACCGTGAGAACAATACACCAGGAATAGCCAGTTATTCTTTCCCTCTTTGTATTTTTCTTTCACCAAGAGACTGTGTAAATAGTGTGGGAGTGGTAGGCCTTTTTGTGCTCTGGCACTGTGTCTACTGTAGTCGTTGCCAGAGCGCATTTGCAATTTATTGGGTGAGTCAACACATGCTGCTGCTGCGTACAGCAGCGACAGACTGCCCTACAATTTCAGAACGCAGTATCTTGAAAATGGTCGAAAATGAGTTTGAAATTGGCTTTAAAATACCTTCTTTTTCTTGTGTTAAAAAAATTGGTCCAACTTTGTCCCATTTCGTAAAAAAAACGATAAAACACGATTATACTGCGCTTTTTTGTTTTAAGAGGTTACGTCGTACTAGCCAAGAACGCAGTATATCACGCAGTAGTATCATATTGCACTTCTCCATTGAAACCGTGGTTTGGGTGTAGACAGTAATAACACAACAGAACGCAGTATCTTGATTTTTCAGCTAAAAAGTCATGAGAATGTTGTTTTTTTGTTTATTTTCTTGTGTGCATAAATTTCCACCATAAAAAAGTATCAGATGGAAGTGTCATCACCACTTTACCTCCAACACAGTTGCGTGGCCAGAAAGGAAACTTTCAAGCCTTTTTCTCAGTTTACCAGTGAGGAGAGATACTGCGTTCTGAAATTGTAGGGCAGGAGAGGGTAGGCCTCTTCTCTCTCTTATTATTATGCACTGGGGAAACATTTGGATGGCGCCCCAGTGGCAGTGCAAGTATGCAAAGGTTGGACTAATCTATATGTAAATGTAAAGAAGATCCAACTTAACCTACAGTGTCTGCTTGCTTGCATCAAAGTTGACTATGAACTTGAGAGTGCATCGAAAGCTCCCCAAAAGTTCTTTTTTTGTGTGGTAAATTCCAGAGAGGATGTTTGAACACTTCAAAAGGGCATGTTTGCGTGACGAGATACGCAGTATTTAGTCAAATTTGTTTTGGCGTCTGTGGAGCCTGAACGTCATGATAATTACACACAGGGAGAATAGAGACTTGGGTTGGCCTTTGAACTCAATGAACCCAGTTGAGCCCAGTGAACTTGAGAGCTTAAAAAGCGCCTCAAAGTTAATTCTGGCAAATTCCAGAGAGAAACGTGTGGACACTTTAGAAGGACGTGCTTGAGTAATGACAGCCGTAGTATGTAAGTAGTCAAAGTTTTTTTTACCGTTTTTGTAATGATGGCGCCGATCTTCTCTTTATGCACTGGGAAAATATCTAGATAGCTTTGGAATAGTTCAGGGAAGGTAGCTTAAGGTGTCTGGGAGTAGTGGGTAGTTTAATCTATAAACGCAAATGGAAAGCATATTGAGGTTGACCTATAATCTACTCACTAATGCGTCTTTTCCACTGCTGTTTTTGTGGTGGGCCTACAACTTGACACAGCGCGACTCGAAAGCCACTCTTTGCTTTTCGAATAGGCACGACAGCTCAATCGTAAAGCAAAATGTCACAGCCAAGGCGCGCTGTGTCGAGCTGTAGGCCTACCACAAAAACGGTAGTGGAAAAGAGGCATACGAGTACCAAAGAACAATCAGATTTGATTGACTGGTGAAAAGGGACAAAGATTAACAGGGCTATAGTAGGCAAAGATGGCCAACCCAGCACGGTTCCTCAGTGTTTAATTTTTTGATTCCAAAGCATAATCCAAATGATATATTCCAAAGGAATGACATTTAAAAATCTGTTCTGAGACTTGGAATAGATGATAAGCTCACAGTTTATCCATTGTGTTTGTAACCTCAGTGTGTTTAGCTAACAACCACAACGCTTCCTGCTAGCGGGACTTCATATCCACTGATATTAAGCATATTTGCACAGCTAGGTAATGTGTACACTGCATACAATCTAAATGTAATTAACCCATTTAAGCCTTATGCTGTGTCTATGCATCATTAACCCAGGTGCCTGGACCTGCATGGACGCTGCATTCGGGCTCTAGAGATTTTGAGTTTTTTTAAATGAAAATGTGGGTATGTTGGAGCAGAATGAACACATTCAAATGCAAGATGAAGGTCCTACAGTAGCTTTTAAATGCATGTTTTTATGTGCTTCGGAGGCTGATATATGTAGGTTTTATAGGCTGAGGGCACCTTTTCCCACAAAAAGGGCTTAGGCATTCAGCAGATGTTTTTTGCAGGTGCCTTAGGCTTAAATGGGTTAATACAGTGCATACAATGCTATATTCTATGCTGTGCCGTATACCATATAGGTATGTATCTCCATCTGGCTGGGATTGACCCCTTGATACACATTGTAGGTTCCCTGCTGAAGACAAAATGCTCTCAAAAGGGAGATGAGTGACGTAGGTTTTTTCTCTCTCTCTCACCTCTTTCTTGATGTTGGATGATAATCGTAGTAAATAATGCTTTTTCTAAACCGTGTCTCTTCTCCATCATGGGTGTGTGGCGTCTCACGTTCGACTTCCTCAGCGTGTGACAGTGACGCCTCCCTCCCGCATCCGGCACGCCCCTCCCCCTCGTCCCCTACGTCCCCTACCTCTCACTCCCCAACATTCGTGCTTAACGAGTGAGTCATCAAGTGACGATGCCAATCGGAAAACCCATCTATTCTGTCTGACGCCATTCTCTCCCTCTCCTCCTCTCTTCTTCCCCTCCCTTCTCTTGCTTTCTCCCTCTCCCTCCCTCCCTCTTTGTCCTGCTCTTTCTCTCCGTCGTCTTTCTCGAGTGCAAATGAATTTTTTGCTGTGGTAAAATTCATTTCGCGTTGCCCACTTCTGAAATCTGATACGGTCACCACTCCAATCCCCCCTCTGGCTATGGTTAACTGGGAAGAGATTGATCTCTCTCTATAGACGAGAACCACACATGCACACACACACACACACACACACACACACACACACACACACACACACACACACACACACACACACACACACACACACACACACACACACGCATGCGTACGCGTACGTGCAGAAAAGCATGTATAGAAAAACAATCATCATGATGATTTTCTGTAATATAGCTCATCTTTGTCAATGCGTATGTTGTGATGAAAGGCACACACACACACACACACACACACACACACACACACACACACACACACACACACACACACACACACACACACACGCACGCGTACACACACGCACATGCACATGCACATGCACATTCAAAATCACTTTATTACCAGTATGTTTGTACATTGTACATACAGTACATTGACAATACCCTCAGCATTGGATAGCAGGAGAATCGAGACAGCACATCTCTAACACACACACAATTTGCAACAGTATCCACTGAGTCAATTGGGTAACTTTGTGAGTTATCCTTGCAGTACATAGCCTTGCCCTGTGGGCCCTTCTCATTGTGTCTTCACCCATAGTAATCCTGTGACTCTCTCTCTCTCTCTCTCTCTCTCTCTCTCTCTCTCTCTCTCTCTCTCTCTCTCTCTCTCTCTCTCTCTCTCTCTCTCTCTCTCTCTGCTTGAAACAAGGAGAAGTGGACCTCTTTCTCCCTCTTTTTTTCCCTTCCTTCCTGCTTTGTGGAATGACGTGTGTTCCTGAACTTGTTGTCTGTTGCTGTGTAGTAATTTTGGTGCAGTGGATTTTGTCTGTATTATATCCAGTGTGTGTATTATACTCAGTAGCCATGCACTTTTCCCCCAGAAAGCGCAGCACAATATGCTGTTCTTTCATCTTCAAACTCCTAAGCACCTCCTCACCCTTCACCCCGCCTGCTATCCTACCTAGACTCCATTCTGTAGTATCAGTACTGACTGTACTATTGAGCCACAGACCATTCAATATGGTGTTTAAAAAGGCTGTGTGTGGCTTTTCTTTTCTTTTCTTTTTTTCTTTTTGTCTTTTTTTGTTGTTGTTTTTGTTGTTACTTTTTTCATGTTGTTGCATATTTTACAGACTTAGGATCTGTGAGCGAGATTTTGCCACAGTGGGATGTTGGCCTGCAACAGGTCAATGACGTCGGTAATCTCTCTACATTCACATTTTTTTGTATTGTGATAAAAGTAAAAGAACATTTTTGCACACAGGCTGGACTTCCCAGTGTTTTCACCCTATAAATGAACCATTCCGATACACTTGCGGGAAAAAAGTCTAAATGTCAGCGGAGAAGAATGTCAGCGGATGAGAGATGTTTGGCTCAAGTTGAAAGTCGAAGTAAACTAATACGTGCAATTACATACAACTAATTTGTCAACATGCAGCTAATACAGTAACTAGCTTGTTCAGCTAGTAGGCCATTATTTTTTCCGCGTCTATAATCCCTCTGTCTGTCCATTTTCCTCATTTCATCTGTTTCACACAAGCCTCTTACTCTTCACCTCTCTTTTTCTCTTTTTTTGCGTCACCATTTTCTTTTACCTCTATTAAGTTTGTCCCTTTCATTTCATCCCTTTCTATTCAATCTTTTCCTTCTCTCGATCTCGCTCTCTCTCTCTCTCTCTCTCTCTCTCTCTCTCTCTCTCTCTCTCTCTCTCTCTCTCTCTCTCTCTCTATCTATCTATCCAATGCCCTTCCTCCAATCCCTCTCTCCACCTGTTCTGTCTGCCAGCTGACTAATGACCACTGATCCCCCAAGCCTCCATATGACACAGGTTAACCCTAATCCACACGCACCACACGACACAGCACATTACAACACAGCACGCTAACGCTAACGCTAACACTGACACAGCCTGCAGTAATCCACACACACGACACAGCACAGGGCTTACAACGCTTACAACATACTACTACGCTACGCTAGCAAGTCCTGCGGAAATCTACAGGCATGACACAGCATAGCATGCTACATCACAGCGCAGCACAGGATAGCACAGCACGACACCGCAGAGACTGGATATACTCTTAGAATCTCTAACGACGCACTACACTGTCACGGCCTGCTTACCTGCCTGCCGTGACTACAGTCACATTTATACACACAAGCGCGCACACACACGTACACAGGAGCACACGGTATGCATGTAGACATGACACGTACACACTCGCACATACTAAGAAACACTTGGACACATACCTGTAACACCTGCAAACGAACATGACACGAGCACACACGCACGAGTACACACACACGTACACAGAGGCTCAGAAAGAGACACAGTCTCACAAACACTCTCATGCCCACAAATCCATGCTCATATACACAACCGGGAACAAAAATGCATGAATATTGCATGAATATTACACACACTTTCACACAAGCCAACATCAAGCACAGACGCACATGCATAGTTGCACACACACACACAAATGCAACATGTACTCTTACGTGTACGTGCCTGCTTGCTCGCACATACACACACTCACACCTACTCACAGCACATACGCACACCATGCACCATTACACAGTCTTTGGTAACTGCTTTTTCCACTACACCTCTCTCCCTCTCTCTCTATCCCTCTTCCCTCTCTTTTGCTTCTTGTTTCCGTCATCAAACACCTTCCATTCAAGGCCATTGTAGCACAGAAGCCACATCTTGTCAGCCAGCAGTCTTACACACGCGCACACACACACACACACATGTGCACGCACGCACACACAGATACAGTCCATACAGTACATACACGCACACACTCACATGCAACACGCATGTTAGTCTGCAGTCTCGTCTTCCTATCATCTGATACTGAGCCGTATCTCTGTGTAGTGCATAGCAGATGTCAGACCAGAACCTTTTCTGAGGAAACACTCCTGTATTCCACACAACCACTCTATCATCATCTTCTAGTAATGAGCATTGTGTAGGCACACACAGTACATTTTGCAGGCTTACTGTAATTCAACACTCTGAGATTATGGGTGTTAATTTAACACTCATTGTGTTGATCCTACTTTCTTAGTACTGAATTATCAGTGTGAAATAATGTGTCATCAGCACTGATATCACCACCATCTGTATCACATACATTTTCGCTTCAGTAATTGTGTCCCCCTTCTCCCTTTTCATCAGTAATTGTTTTTCTTTGGAAAAACGCCCATGTTGTTTTTCTTAAAAGCAAATAGCTGTTAATGACTGGAGGATTCTCATATCTCCGCTCTCTCTCTCTCTCTCTCTCTCTCTCTCTCTCTCTCTCTCTCTCTCTCTCTCTCTCTCTCTCTCTCTCTCTCTCTCTCTCTCTCTCTCTCTCTCTCTCTCTCTCTCTCTCTCCCTTGCTAAGAACTGCAGTGGTTCATTAGCAAAAGCATGATAAAACATACTGAAGTTTATGTTCATGTTTTGTACTGTACAGTACAAATGGTTGAATGTTTTTTGTTGTTTTATCTGTCGTCATTGTATTGACTCAATGCCTGTGGTTATTGTACGGTCTCATTGCCTATTTTTCCTCTTATTCTATTTCAGCAAGGAGCAAGCAATGCCGAGAAGTTTGACTATGTGAGTAGATCTCAAACGGACTGTGTTTTCCCAGCTTAGAGCATGGTGTTTTTCAGTACCTTACAAACTGATCAATATTTGCTAGCTTACAACCACTGTAGGCTACACTGCATTCCATTACACTGCATGGGGCCATACATGGTACATCTTTGAAGGGTTAAAGTGATACCACAACATTTGTGGAAATAAGCTGATTTTCCACCTTCCATTGAGTTAAATCATTGAATTTTTACCGTTTACCTATACTTCCAGCAGTTCTCCAAGTCTGGCAAGTTGAATTCTACCTCCACGCTATATAGTATATAGTATGAAGTATAGTTGAATCGTATGGGACCAGCTAGCAGTTAGCAGGTCCTGTAACATTCAATGAAAATTGTTAGCTTGGAACTAGAAGTAACATCACCAGGCTAAGAGAACGGCTGGCACAGAACAGAAGAAAGGTGAAACTCAATCATTTAACTACAGGGGAGGTGCACAATGAGCTTATATCCAGAAATGGTGCGAGTGTATCGATTTGACAAATTCTGTTTATCATAGCTGGTGATAAACGCACAAGGACAAAGTTTAGACTAGACGCTCACTTGCTTAGCTCTTGTTTTAAAAAAATCATAACATTCTGAAGAGCCTCTGACATCTCACAGACTTCTAACACTTTTTTAATGTTGGCATGCATCACAGGTCATGAACTTTCTGCAGCAGATGGCAGGGAACGAGTATGTGGGATTCAGCAATGCCACGTGAGTCATGCACAGACACACTTATGAACACACATGGACAGACACACACGTGCACACACCTACACTGTCTCTCTCTCACACACATACACACACACTGTCTCTCTCTCTCTCTCTCTCTCTCTCTCTCTCTCTCTCTCTCTCTCTCTCTCTCTCTCTCTCTCTCTCGCTCTCTCTCGCTCTCTCACACTCACACTCACACTCATACACACACACACACACACTTATGAACATGTACACACACACACACACACACACACATGCAGACATGTACACCTACACACACACACACTTACACAAACACGCTCCCATGCACACTCACGCACACACATCAGGTGTGTGTGTGTTTGTGTGTGTGTGTGTGTGTGTGGAGGTGCACAGCTAGCCTAGAAATCTAGACGCCCCTAGCGACCGCAAATTGAATTTGCTCCCGGGGGCACAGCTTTTTGCTGTACGGGTCTGGCTCGCCAGGCTAGTGCACAGCAGCAATCTTCATTATTTAGCAGTCCAGTTTGTCCTCTCCCCACAGAGCGCATGCAAGCTTAACGAGGTCTCATCCATATTTAACCTGTTGCTTAGCAAAGGAATTCAGAGTGCAGATGAAACCTGGTATCATTGTTAATATGCCCACCACAATTTTACAAACAAACACACATCCAGCATTAGGAAGAAGAAAAGCTGCTGCTCACACATAATGTTTTTATAAAAAGGAGGAAAAGGGGTTTTATTTGTTTGAAATTCCTGGCAGTATTTTCTAGTAACTAAATGGGATACTACAGAAAACTTTGTCATTGTATCACCATGACTTACAAAAAAAACCCTTAACTTCATGGACTAGCTCAACACTGTGTGTGTGTGATTTTGGACTTAGTGTCTACCCTCTTGTATGAATCAAATGTGTGTCTGTTGTGGTTGAGGTGTGTGGTGGTTCACTGCTCGTGTGTGTGCATGTGTGCATGTGTGGTTGAGGTGTGTGGTGGTTCACTGCTCTTGAGTGACAGTAGCGTGTTGTCTACCTCTGTGCACCCTGACCTAGATTCCAGTCGGAACGTGAGTCCGGAGACCGGAATTTCGCCATCGGCTACTACCTGAAGGAGAAGAAGGTGAGTGTTGTGATGAGAGGAGGAGGAGGGTGTGTGTGTGTGTGTGTGTGTGTGTGTGTGTGTGTGTGTGTGTGTGTGTGTGTGTGTGTGTGTGTGTGTGTGTGTGTGTGTGTGTGTGTGTGTGTGTGTGTGTGTGTGTGTGTGTGTGTGTGTGTGTGTGTGTGTGTGTGTGTGTTCTCACCATTCATTTCACCTATCAGGTGTGTGTGTTTGTGTGTAGGGGTGTTAGTTCCCCTCTGTCCGAATGACTGAATTCCTTCTTTGTTTGCTCTTGTAAAACTTGAACTGGCATGGGGAGAGGAGATCGTTTCCACTCCACCTACTTCATTGACAAAAAGTCGAATTCTTAGAAAACCCAAACAGCAGTCAAGTCGCACAGTAGTGTCTGCACGCTGGTGCATTATTATCTGCTTATTCATTAAAATGTTTTGCTGAATTATCTTTCCCCCTCTCTCTCTCTCTCTCTCTCTCTCTCTCTCTCTCTCTCTCTCTCTCTCTCTCTCTCTCTCTCTCTCTCTCTCTCTCTCTCTCTCTATCTCCTTCTACAGTGTTTCCCAGAGGGGACTGACATGACCTCAATACTGGACTTCTATTTCCAGGTTAGTGTTTTGATGTAACTTCCTGTCCTACTCACTACACAGTAAACATACCAGTGTTGAAATAACTCTTGAAGAGTTGAAACTTTGGGTTAAATTCTGCAGGTGTGGCAAGTGTAATTTCAACTCTACAGCACTTCATATTTCCACAATATTTAGTAGAATTAACTCTACTCTACTCTATTCAAATATTTCAAAGTTAATTGTGGAAATATATTGAACTGTAGAGTTGAAATTACACTGGACACCTGCAGAATTTAATTCTCACTTTTGACTCAACTGCAAAGTCATTTTACTCTCCACAGTGTTCTAAATACTCTATCTGCAGAAGTTTACTCTGAAATATTGACACTGCCCTGTTTCACTGTGAAATCTGAGAGCTCATCAGTATTTCTTCTTGACATTATGGGCTTCTCCCAAGAGCTCTCCCATGGTGAATTAAATCAGCCGTGGGACATTTCACATTTTCTTGTAGAGTCATAATTTAAACATTTTCATAATTATAGGCACGAATCTCTTGTGCCATGCCCTGAAATACACAAAGCCCTCATACACAAACGTATGTGTGTGTGTGTGCGTGCGTGCGTGCGTGCGTGCGTGCGGTGTGCGTGCGTGCGTGCGTGCGTGCGAGCGTGCGAGCGGTGTGCGTGAGTGCGTGTGTGCGTGCGTGTGCTGACGTGATGGAGTGGCTGTGGTCCAGATTGGTCGCCTGACCCTGGCACTGGCACTCCTGACTGCCACCCAAGATACACACACACACACACACACACACACACACACACACACACACACACACACACACACACACACACACAC
>NC_085869.1:33152345-33227345 GCF_034702125.1 Engraulis encrasicolus | reverse complement strand
TTTTTTTTCGTCATCGTTTTATTGTCGTCTGGGGAAAAACAATCGTTAACGATAATTATGACGAAAATATTTCGTCACGAAATTAACACTGGAGGCTACGCAATCACAAGTAGTTCTTAGCGCACACTCTGCCATCTGTGGAGCCTCTTCGCTGTTTGCTGAGAACACTTTACTACAACATTTCTACAGCACCATTACTGCAGTAATACAAAGTGTATAAGACACACTGCAGTGGTGTGATACTTTACGACTTGGTTACGCTGCTGTATTTTATTGACATGCATAGTGTAGTAGTCGTGTATTGAAGTGAAGTGGTACTGTGTTGGTTTTTAATGCTGCTCTACACCGTTAACAAGTTATTTGTAAATAAACTTGGTAGGGGTGGCATGCATGGTCAATGTTTCTGACTCCCTGGGAGTATGGGTCAGGGGTCGCTCATAAATAGTGAGAGGTCAGTTACTCACAGGGATCAGTAGCAGCGGAGGATGAGCCAATCATATCTCTCCTAGTAAGCTCAGCCAATCATATGCCTCCTTGTAAGGTCGTAACCCCCAGAGGTCAGGGGCTTACTGGGACACTTGAGATGTTGCAGGAAAGGAAGTCAGAGCGCTTTGTCATGCTGGGAAAAAAATGTGTTTTTTCTCTGTCAGGATTACACAAAGTTACTGTTACTGTTGAGTTTCATCAATGCTTTATTGCCAAATGCACTGATGTTGCAATATAAAATACTGCACGTTGCTTTGGATAAGTGTCAGCTCAGTGTGATGTAATGTGTTCTATTGTATCTTTCAGTTGAGTGTTATCTAATTCTGTCTCATCTCTCTCTCTCTCTCTCTCTCTCTCTCTCTCTCTCTCTCTCTCTCTCTCTCTCTCTCTCTCTCTCTCTCTCTCTCTCTCTCCCCCCCTCCATCTGCAGGTGGGTCTGCCTGCTAAGTCTGGTGTGGCGGGGGGTATTCTGCTGGTGGTTCCCAATGTCATGGGCGTCATGTGCTGGTCTCCTCCACTGGACAAGATGGGCAACAGTGTCAGAGGCATCCAGTTCTGCACTGTGAGTAACACACACACACACACACACACACACACACACACACACACACACACACACACACACACACACACACACACACACACACACACACACACACACACACACACACACACACACACACACACACACACACACACACACACACACACACACACACACACACACACTCACTCACTCACTCACTCACTCACTCACTCACTCACTCACTCACTCACTCACTCACTCACTCACTCACTCACTCACTCACTCACTCACTCACTCACTCACTCACTCACTCACTCACTCACTCACTCACTCACTCACTCACTCACTCACTCACTCACTCAAATCTACAGACTACACAGAATACTAAACACACACACACACACACACACACTCTCTCTCTCTCTCAAATACAGAGCACACAGAATACCCACACATACACACACATACACCCGTGCGCGCCTGCATGCATGCACACACGCATGTGCATCCGCGCCCGTAACGCTCATCCATACGTACAAACAATCCGGTACAGGATGCAGAGATTCACAGACGTAGATGTGAAAGTGAAAGTGAAGTGAAAGCCCATTGGGAAACTCCAACTCCCACTGTCATTGTGACACAGCACCCCACAGCACACAAGTGAACACTGCACACTGCACACAACGAAATTGCATTTATGCCTCACCCGTGCAAGGGGGCAGCCCTCAGTGGCGCCCCATGGGGAGCATTGCGGTGGGACGGTACCATGCTCAGGGTACCTCAGTCATGGAGGAGGATGGGGGAGAGCACTGGTTGATTACTCCCCCCACCAACCTGGCGGGTCGGGAGTCGAACCGGCAACCTCTGGGATGCAAGTCTGACGCCCTAACCGCTCACTCATGACTGCCCTAGATATATGACACATTACAATATATGACATGTTCTACTGCTCGCCAATATAGCAAGATGATTTCATTTCATTGTGTAGACACTCTGTCTGTCTGTCTGTCTGTCCGTCTGACTACATGTCTATACAGATATCTGTCAGTATAACAAAGGAGATACGCACTCCGCGCTTCTAAATTAACAATCCGGTGCAACCAGAGCAGGACCAAAACATAGGCAAAAAGGGAAATAAATCTGGTGCCACACGGATGTCTATTTTCTGTAATTTATTTTTTAGTGCAGTGAGACTAACGTTTCGACATGCGTCTTCATCAGAGTCCTCCACTCTGAGGACTCTGATGAAGACGCATGTCGAAACGTTAGTCTCACTGCACTAAAAAATAAATTACAGAAAATAGACATCCGTGTGGCACCAGATTTATTTCCCTTTTTGCATCTGTCTATCAGTGTATCTATCATGCTACAGTTGTTACAGGCTCAGTTGCTACAGTTGTTACAGGCTCAGTTGCTACAGTTGCTACAGTTGCTACAGTTGCTACAGTTGCTACAGTTGCTACAGTTGCTACAGGCTCAGTTGCTACAGTTGCTACAGTTGCTACAGTTGCTACAGTTGCTACAGTTGCTACAGGCTCAGTTGCTACAGTTGCTACAGTTGCTACAGTTGCTACAGTTGCTACAGTTGCTACAGGCTCAGTTGCTACAGTTGCTACAGGCTCAAACAAGTGGAGTCACTGAGTTCAAGCAGTCTCCCTGTCTGACTCAGACTGTGTGTGGATTAAGAATGTGTGTGTGTGTGTGTGTGTGTGTGTGTGTGTGTGTGTGTGTGTGTGTGTGTGTGTGTGTGTGTGTGTGTGTGTGTGTGTGTGTGTGTGCGCGCGCGCGCCCGTGCGTGCCTCTCTGTGCGTGCGTCTGGTTGTGCGTGTGTGGTGTATTCCGTATTGTCTGTGCGATTGGCCAGCATGACTCATCCAGCCTCTCTCCTCTGCTTGCTGCTGCTAGGCCTGCCCTTGAGGCCGCCTCGCTGACAGCAAGAAGAGAGAAGAGAGGGCTGCAGACTCTCAAAGCATCCAATCACCACTCAGACCATGTTCCTCAACAGCAACAAAAGAGAAATCGTTTTTTAAAGATATGGTTGAGGCTTTTTATGTCTATGATTTTATAGTGACAGGAAAGGAATGGGAGATAGAGATGGGGGTAGAGCATATAACTCAGCATCACACGCAGCTCATCTCCCCCACCGTACCTCATCTTCCCCACCTAACCTCACCTGCCCCACCTAACCCTGACTAGACTATACTAGGAGAGAAGACGGCTCCTGACTTTCACAACAACCTACTGTCTGTCAGTTTGTTCCCACCTTACTCTTTTGTTATAGAAAAGCCACGCTCTCAACTACAATTCTTGTATTTATTTAGTGGAATAGCATGACAAGCAGCCAGACATTTCGGGCTAAGCCATCCTCAGCGTCTGACAGTGTGTGTTTAAACAGTCTGGAGTTGAGGGCACTTCCTCAGAAAGTTCCCACCCAACCCGTCACACACCTCCCTCTCTCTCATCTCTCTTCCGACTCTAACAGCAGCCCACCCTCACTCACAAAACATAGATGCCACTTAACTCTTTTGAAGAAAAGAAAAGCTGCACTTTTTCACTATGATTCTTGTATTTATGTAGTGAGATGCATGAGAAACAGACAGACGTTTCATCTTAATAAAAACATCTTCAACAACTGACAAAGTGTGTTTATACTAGAGATACACCGGATCCGGTTCCGGTTCCGGATCGGCAGGATAATAGGGTTTTTCACAGGATCCGGGTCCGGCAGGATCTTAAGCAGTGGATCAGGTATCCGGCATGTTACCTAAAAATCAGGGTCTGGTGCATCTCTAGCCTAGGCTTTTCAGTCAGTCTTTCACAACCCCAATCAATCACTGCATGGAGTGAAAGCCCTTTGGAAGCGGCCGTTGCAGGCAGTGTAGCAAAAAAAATTGAGTCTAAAAAATAGTTTGAGCAAACGTAATAAAAAAGGGCCCACGTGTGCAAGTAGACTATATGTTTCAACCCTTTTGCAGGATCCGGTATCCGGTTCTGGATCCGGCAGGATCTTAAGCAGTGGATCCGGTATCCGGCAGGATCCTAAAAATCAGGACCGGGGCATCTCTAGTTTATACAATCTGGATTAGAAGGCACTTCCTCATAAAGCTCCCGCCTAACCCTGTCACACATACACCCCTCTGACAGCAAGAGGAGAGAAGAGGCCTTCTGATTCTCACAGCATCTCACCGTCACTCACACCCCACATTCACACTCCTCCTCTGACAGCAGGAAGAGAGAGGAGGGCTCCTGACCTTCACAACATCACATGGCCTCATGTTCATCCCACCTCCCTGACACACGTACCCCTCCCCCACTCCCCCCTCTCATCACACTGACAGCCCTGACACTCGTGTTTGATCAGAGAATGGAAAGATCAGAGGGGATGTAGGGGGGGGGAGGGTGGATAGAAAAGGGGGGGGCAAGATGACAATATATCAAAAGGAGCAGATGGAGTGAAAGAGAGGACAACAATGGAACAGAGAACGTGAGAGATGAAAAAATAGATTGAATGCCCAAGAGAACAAGAGGAAGACGAAGAGAATGACAATGCTTTATTGATAATGTGATTGGTTGTTGATATGACAGAGGAATTTCAGAATTGATCTTCAGTCTTCATAGCATAACATCTGAAATAGACCGGTGTATCCTCTGGAAGCCCTCAAGGCATCGCACCACCCAGTGTGTCAGTAAGCTAGTTCACTACTTGTTTTACACATTGAAAGTTAATCGAGACATGCGGTATTTATTATGAAATGAAATAAATCAAAAAATGAAATGGCAGGAAGGAAGGGCGTTGTGAGCATTCCTACAAGCCGAACGTTGTTGTCGAACTTGTTTCCTGACATGGTTGCACCCTTTTCTTTTCCTCATCAGCAGCTTCCGAGCATACCCGTGCCAGTGTGAGGCATGAGGTGTGTGTGTGTGTGTGTGTGTGTGTGTGTGTGTGTGTGTGTGTGTGTGTGTGTGTGTGTGTGTGTGTGTGTGTGTGTGTGTGTGTGTGTGTGCGTATGTTCGTGTGTGTATGTGCAGTATATGTGTGCATGTGTGTGTGTGTGTGTGTGTGTGTGTGTGTGTGTGTGTGTGTGTGTGTGTGTGTGTGCATGCATGTGTGTGCCCGTGTGTGGCTTGGCACCAAACCTCTGTGTGGTATGCCAGCAGCAACAACTATGCCAGGGATTGACGTGGACCGATTTGAGGGCTAGAAAATGCCTTGCTGGAATGTGATGTGTGCAGAGACAGGAGGGGATAGTGTTGTTTACTACTTCATACAGTTGTTCATAATGAGTGAGAACAGTAGCAGCATCAGCTGCAGTGGTGGTATCCAGGGACGTCATGATAGGGGAGTAAAGTGGGGGTGAATCACCAGGGCCCCACGGATGTGGAGGGCCCGGCCCACACAAGCTCAGATACAGTATTGTCTGTGTACTGTATGTGTCTGGGTGGGTGCAGTCCATTGGAGCTGGTTGTATATGTGACCCAGGGCCCAGAACATTCTGCTATGCCTCTTGTGGGACCTGTAGCAGCAGGGTTTTGACTCCATGAGCCCCTGGGCCAGACAACAAGAAAGGCCCCCCTCCATGGGAGTTGCAAGTTCACAAAAAGCTTCAGGGTTTTTTTGGTCGGATGTTCGAGGCCATTTCTTGTTAGGCGTTCAGAAAATTAGCAAATACAGTCTGTAAAATTGGGGTTTTAACACAGTATTAGACAAGACATATAGAGGCTTTGCCTTCAGGGGCGACTTGGCTCTTGGGCCCCTGGGGCTGGGCCCGGTAGGCCCGTGCAGTAATCCATCCTTGAGTAGTGGTTATAATAGAGGTGGGATACAGTACGTCCTTGTGGTGGGTCTGTTCTGAAGACTGTCACCAGCAGATACTCCTGAAGAACACTTCAAGAGGACAAGTGCTTACTCTCTCTCTCTCTTTATCTGTCTGTCTGTCTGTCTCTCTCTCTCTCTCTCTCTCTCTCTCTCTCTCTCTCTCTCTCTCTCTCTCTCTCTCACAGACACACACACACAAAATGTATCTTTCTCGTTGTGTCTTTTATTTCCTTACTCTCTCACTCTCTATTTCTTCGACCATTTGTCTCGCTCAGTCCATCTCTGTGTCCAAATGACATATTTCCATGTCCTGACGGTCCTCTTTCGCCCCTGCCCTTCAGGATCTGGTGTCGGTCTTCAACTTCCACAACTACGACAACCTGAGGCACTTTGCCAAGAAGCTGGACCCCCGTCGCGAGGGCGGAGACCAACGGGTGAGTCGCTTTAACCCACCACAACACACAACAACTCACAACAACTGACACATGTCCGCTAGTAACCTCCTTCTATATCCTAAACTGCCCCCCTTACTCACACACACAACCACACCCAGCCCTCCGTCTCCCCTCACATCCGTCTGGCTAGTTCATCCACACACAACCCCACCCCACCACTGGGACATCCCTAGTCGCTGCATTGTAGTGGAGTTTTTAGCAGGGTACTGCTAGCCTCTTTAGCCATTCTCGGACTCTGGTGTCTTTAGCTGGAGCTTGAGTGTGGTCAAAGGGTCTCCAAAGAGCAGGGTCCTTTTTTTCTTTCGTCTTTTCTCCTCCCTCTTCCGTAGAGTAGTTGGATCTTTTTTTTGTTTCACTCTTATTGTCTTCTGACCCCTAGTGGTTGAAAACGCTACTACACTCAAGCTTTTTAGTGTCACTGTAAAGTGTTTGCCTGCGCTTTGCATCTGAACTGGCCCTCTAGGTTTTTTTTCTTTCTTTGTTTTTTTTTAATCTCTGAGATTGGAAATGTATGCTCATAATGGTTAGTGTCTGATTTGTTTCTTTATTGTCAACAAGAATCTGTGAATTTGTCATTGTGTCATGTGTTGGGGAAAACGTTATTTGGAAATAATATACTCATCTGTGGGGTATGTATGCTAAGTATGTGGTTCAGTGAATAACCAGGAGTGTAGTGCAGTGTAAGTGGTAAATCACCTAATAAACTGAACATGCAACTTAGCTCTCCTCCTGGCAAGCTATTTTCCAGTACAGGAGGTCTTCTTTTACAAGGTTTACTACTTACACTGGGCCAACCTGTCCAGATTTATCACTAAGCCACATACTTGAAACACACTCCTGGTCACCTTCACTTTTTTGCTTACAAATGTAAGGGTTGCCATGCAATACACTTAGCATTTTTTTCCGCTCAAAATTGAGTCACATACAGTAAAAAGCCAATGGCTATTCAGCCAACTGTCCAAAGAGGTGATCCTTGTTTCAGATGAGAGGCGGAGGCAACTTGTGTTTGTTTGACATTTCACGTATAATCAGCCACTTTGGGGCCCAACCGACACATATTTAAATTAAACTTGGTTTGCCTTGCTAGGTAAAAAACCCCAGAACTGCATTTTTATGAATCTGGCACCAAATATTAAGAGAGAAACAGACACAATAAGTTTGATTAAAATCTGTGTCATTCGGGCCCCAAAGCGTCTGATTTCACATGAGATGACCCACGGGTAGTTGGTTGGTTTGTTAACTCATAGGGGAAGCTGACATGTCAACCAGTCTCTATGTGTGCTGGTGTGCGTACTCTTCTTCATAACAGCTAGCTGCCCACATGTTGTTTAGATGTGATAATTCTGTAGATCTCATGGCTTCTTAACTCGCTCAAGTTCTAGTGCTAAGACCACAAATGGACACACACACCCTTACATTCATACTCACACCAATTAAGACAAAAAGTTGTCAAAAAGAAACTCATGCACGCACACTTACACACACACACACACACACACACACACACACACACACACACACACACACACACACACACACACACACACACACACAGCTGTGTCCAGTAGCATTTATAATACTGTAGATATATGGGTGAATCACATAAAAACAGTGAAAAAAGCCTGAAGGCAGAAGTCTAACGTGTTTGTCCATGTTGTTATTTATTATCCGTATTGCCTTTTGAACACAGCAGCAAAACTTCCGGCCCATGGACTATGAGAGCCTGCAACAGGAGCTGGCTCTCAAAAACACGCTGTGGAAAAAGGTGTCCCCCACCGAGACCAACCAGGACAGCTCCACCACCGTAGTCTATAGGATGGGCAGCGTCGGGGAGCGCAACTAAAACGAACTCACACAAGTGCAATCACACCTGGCAACATGTTCCCCTCCTTCTCTTCTCTTCTGGCCAGACCGATGCTGGTTGCCGACTACTTTGTATTTGTGTGTGTGGATGTGAATGTGTGTGTGTGTGTGTGTCGGCCGAAGAGTGTTTGTATGACTCGATTTGTGTTTGGCGCCCTATGCGGGTGAACAAACACACGCTGCGGGCGGACACACACATATACACACACACACACACACACACACACACACAGAAGCAGGCACACAGGCAGGGTCCTTGCGAGACCTGACCCAACCACCTTCAGACAGGTCGTAAAAAATGGCAAGAAAGAATGAATGAATGAATGACATGATGAAAGAATGAAAGAGTAAACCAAGAGAGGATAGAAAATTCTGATTTAGACATCCAAAGGACCTAAAGACATGTGTTCAGTGTCTACATACATAGAGATGCATAAGTGAATATATATATTTATATTGAATAAATTATTCAGAAAAAAAGAAGTATTTATTTTCCACTGAGCTTGATGGATTGTTGGAGAAAAAATATGCTGTATTGTTTTTGTTTTGTTTTTTTCGTCTGTCTCTGCACCTATGATTCTATCGCCTCCTGACTTTCTTATTCTCTCCTTTGCTTTCTCTCTTTTTTATTCTCTGCTCTGCCTTTTCTTTGACTCACTTCCTGTCTTCTCTCCTCCCTCTTTCTCTGTTTTTCTCACGCTTTCAGTCGCTCTTACATTCTGTGTTTCTACTCTCTGAGTCTTTTTCAATTTTCTATCTGAAAAGATACGATGTTAAAGTTATTTAGAGTTGTGTTACTGGTGATGAACAGAGTCAGAGAGCTCTGGGGGATATGCTAAGAACATGGTTAAGTGATAAACCAGGCTTAGTTAACCTACAGGAAGTGGTAAACCTGCTAATAGATATACCTGCAGGCATCATTTAGTTAAGAAAATGAGGACTCCAGGCTCTTCTATTAGATGATTTACCTCTACCACAAGGTTAGCTTAACCTGGTTTACTACTGAACCAGCTTCTTAGTATGTCCCCCTGGCTAGACTAGGATGAGTTGTTTGAGGCTATATCTTACACGTGTCTGTTATTGTCTGAGCCATTTTCTCTGTATCTGGGATTTGTTTTCTTTTTCTTTTTAAAGAAACCAAAGCAAGGGATTTTATTCATTATGTCTCCTTTCCCCCCTTTTCGACCTTTTTATTGTTGTTTTATTGTTATTATTACTATTACTATCATGGATCTTTTTGGGCAGAGCAATACAAACTGTAAAGTGAATGTGTTTGGAATGTTTCTGGGTTTCTTGACTGTTTTTTGTGCAGTACACATCATGTTAAAATGTTTTTACTTTATTCTTTGTTTTTCTTTTCATCTGTTTATCTCTGGGTACCTTTTCTTCATCCTGTTGCAGTATTTCAGTTACTGGTGCTGGGTTGGGGGTGGGGGGGAGGGGGTGTTCTGAGGTTCTGTTGAGCGTAGAGGTTACCCTTCACAGTAGATTTTACAGTGTTGATTCAACACCTAGAGAGTCGAATGTCAGAGGAGCATACTAAGACACTGGTGTCATACTAAGACACTGAAAATGAGGACTCCAGGCCCTTCTATCAGACGATTTACCTTTTAACTTAACCTGGTTCTTAGTACAGACCCCATGTGTTGAGGTCATAGGTCATCTTCTTCAGACACCCACGAGGCCCAAACACCTACACACCATTTACAAAGACAGCTTAAACACAGAGACATTACACATACACATTCGCAGACACATGCAAATACTCTCACGTGTTAAGGCACACATATAAACACATTCACATGCGAGAGAGAGAGAGAGAGAGAGAGAGAGAGAGAGAGAGAGAGAGAGAGAGAGAGAGAGAGAGAGAGAGAGAGAGAGAGAGAGAGAGAGAGAGAGAGAGAGAGAAATAATGTACGTCTCAATATATCTGCAAGCATGCAAACATACCTGTATACACGCACACACACACACACACACACACACACACACACACACACACACACACACACACACACACACACACACACACACACACACACACACTGTTTACAGGATATTGATTGTATCCTGGTGTGTGTGTGTGTGTGTGTGTGTGTGTGTGTGTGTGTGTGTGTGTGTGTGTGTGTGTGTGTGTGTGTGTGTGTGTGTGTGTGTGTGTGTGTGTGTGTGTGTGTGTGTGTGTGTGTGTGTGTGTGTGTGTGTGTGTGTGTGTGTGTGTTCTACTGTACATGATCATGTGCTTTGAACTCCTGGTTTACTGTTTACAGGATATTGATTGTATCCTGGTATGTGTGTGTGTGTGTGTGTGTGTGTGTGTGTGTGTGTGTGTGTGTGTGTGTGTGTGTGTGTGTGTGTGTGTGGTGTGTGTGTGTGTGTGTGTGTGTGTGTGTGTGTGTGTGTGTGTGTGTGTGTGTGTGTGTGTGTTCTACTGTACATGCTCATGTGCTTTGAAGTCCTGGTGAACTCCTAACCCCAGAGGGTGTGCGGGAAAGTAGACCATATCAGTCTGTCTGAACATGATGTAGCCAACACTGCCTGCAGAATCTACGTCAGCAAACACACGTGCAGCATACAAGAGAACAGATGCACCATGCTTAGAAGTCAGCAGAGTCATATGGAGTAGGCTTTATTTGAAATACAGGTTTTTTCCATTGAAATGTATCATAATTTCCCAGCTCATGTTACATTTAACAGAACAGTTGCATTTGTAGTCAGGGGCCTGAGCAGGGAACCTGTCAGGGGCTGGGCAAAGGGTCCAGGGAGAGAGGGGGCCCAGAATTGGCAAGTATTGGATGCGGGGCCCAGATGACTTTGTCCTGGGCCTGGCCAAAGCTGTCAGTGGCCCTGGGTCCAGGGGGTTACCTCTCCTCAGCTCGTAGCCTCAGAACCCAACTGTGAAAACACACTTCACAAACGTTCCGGTTCTTTTATTCTCCTCATCATCCTCTGATTCTTCTTTTTCTTTCCCTCCATGTCCTTCTCCTTGTCCTCCTCTTCTTCTTCCTCTCTTTTATTTTATGTTATTTTATTTTGCACAGTCATTTCAGAAACCCCAAAGCCTTAGTTGTTAAATGCTGCTCTTCTGATCAGATGCAATCCACTGGATACTAGATATATGTGTTTGTTTAATATCATACGGGGGCCTTAGATGCAGTAGATGTTTCCAATATTATTATACCGGTAATTATTATATTATAATTATTCATTTTTTCAGTTTTTCCCAGTTTTATCAGTAGTGACGGAATGGCCTGCAAAGATAAGCGCTCAAGCTTTGTGGCTCTGTTTTTCTCCTTCTTTGGCAGGATTTAAAAGTACAACACTGTTATTTGTGTCGCTATTTTATCACAAAGATAAGTACGTATATCCAGATTGTGCTGTAGCACAGATAGCCTTCATAAAGAAAGTTGTGTAATAAAGTTTAAAACATGATCATGAGGTGTTTTTGCTCCTTAGCAAACATACACACTCATTATCATGTTTTGACATAACCAAACTTGGTTTAATTTTACAGCCAATTTCCTCTTTGGGGTAGATCTTATGTATCTCTTCAGGGGTGTGTGTGTATCTGGATGCCATGAAAGTAAACATACAGTATATATATATATAATTTAACTGCTTTAGTTGTAGTGTACACTTGAAGTCATTGTTGCTTTCTTTTATTTTTTGTCTGTTTTTTTTTCTGAATGTGGTGTTCACATTCAAAACCTTATAGAGGGAATTAGAAGAGAAAACCTAAGCACTGGTGAATTCTCACCAACCGGAGGTTATAGTCAGGGGTTATGGTGTTGCACCAAAACACTGTTTCCCCTGTCATGGAACTAGAGCATATTGCATGAAGCAGTTTTAGTTACTTGTGAAGTTATTTTTAACTCAACTCAAGTGAAAGGAAAGCCCACGTGGCTTTGTCCTTTAAGTGAAGCCACATGACACATTCTGACACATAGTTAAAAAAAGCTAGGTTCCTAAAAGAACCATCAGCTGCTTCTTAGGAGAGCCCAAAAGTTATCTGAGAAACCTCTGATTCTGATTAAGAACCTTAAAGTTCTTAAAAGAACCCCAAGGTCCCTCATAGTGAACCTTTATGGTGTTCTTCAAAAGTGGCGATCGAAGGGTTCCTCAGAGAACCTGTTGCGGAATTCCTAAAGGTTCTCTTATGAAGCTTTTAGAAAACTTCGGGTTCTTCCAAGCACATAGGTATCTTCATCAGAAAATTATTAGGGTTGCTACATTGCAGAAGGGAGGAGATGTTGAGTTGTTCAAACTTGGCGATCATGTTACACATGTAGAATAGTTGCTGCAGTACTGTTGTGTAGAGTTACTTGTCTCTTCTGAAGGACACAGGTCATATAAGCATATTAGTCAATATGAGGGGAAAAAATGTGAACATTACCTATGATGAAATGTTGTAATGGAAGCCATGTGGTGTTTCTCTGGATTTCTCCCAGCCTCCCCGTTCTCCTTAAATCCCAGTTTAATGTGACCGTCAGGCTACTTCCTACATCAGGACAGTAAGGAGTGTTGCTTTTGAATGCAACATTTTTACTGCTGTTGTCTTTTAGGGGTCTTGTGTCTTGGTTTCAACAGATTGTGGTTCACGTTTTTTTCTCTTTTTTTTCATATGTATGTATGGGTGTTTCATATGTATGTTTGTTTCTGTCATATTTCCTTTTTTCTGTCTCCTGGTATGCTTTATTTTGTACCAATTAATAAATTTATTTTAATCCCAATACCCCTTGGTTTAATATCAGCATTATTTCGTGTGTTACCTTTTTGCCTCCATTGTGCTGTACTTCTCTAGATCATTTGAGCTAAGTGCCAATAAGACCATGATGCATAATAAAATGCTCTGCTCTGTTTCTACAGATTGCAGAACTTCCCCATTTAAAAATAACAGACATGTATACGTCCCTTGAAGTCGTTCTTGATTAGTTCATTCATTCATTCATTTGATTCATTCCTTTAAATTCAATATAAATTAATTTGATGTGCAACTCTTTGAATTTGTTTAAAGCTACTGTCGTCCCATTCTATCTCCAAATATAACCCAATGAAGAGGTCTGTGCTGTATTATTGACAGACATGATATCCGTAATTTGACTTCACTTCAATAGACTTCAGTTTGACTGGACAGCAATCACTCTTAAAACTCCACTGTTAATTGTATTGTTGTTTTGTTTATTTGTTGTGTTAGTGGCCCCATAATGCACGCTGTTCCACCAGTGGAACACTAATAGTCACCGAAAACATTTTACTACCATAGTATTACACTACTATAACATAAAACAGTGCCTATAGTTATGCATTGTGCATTTGTCATTGCCATTGATTCAGCCAATTTGTAACAGGGGTCATGTCTTAGCAGGCTAAGCCCAAGCATCCTTCTCCCCTCTATGACTTTCTGGGTTTAATAATGGATGGATGGTTTGCATAAAACAAACTGATTCAATCGTCCATTCCTAATGACATGACATTCCATGTAGAAAACACTTTGGTCCAAAATGACTTACAAACCAACACATTCATTTGCATGCAAATATCAAATCATGTGCCTTGCTGTCTGTACGGAGTTTAATATCAAAACATCACATGCATTCATCATCCGTTTGTTTATTTGCCCACCTTTTCTCTTCTCTTCTCATGGTGTGTGTTTGTTTTGGCAATCAGTGGGTGAGTAGTGCTTGCTGCTGTCATGCGGTTTTGCCTAATGGTCACCGTGGTGATGAAGGGCCTGTGCTTGAGACTGTTGACATGTGATGATGATGATGATGGTGATTATGATGATGATGATGATGATGATGATCGTAGAAACAAGTTCTGAGCTCTTGCGTGTGTGTGCCAATGACTAGAATGTACTCTACGCTTCCTATTTCTCCTGAGCAGGGGTGTCAGCTTTGATTTAAGTTTCTGGTTTTAGTTTCTGGTGAAAGTGAAAACCCTTCCACAGCTTTCATCCAAACACAGGTGACTTCGCCGAGCAGCTTGTCTACCTGTCAGTTTAGAGTTGGTTGGATGAAATTTGTGGCTGTGTTTTTTTCCACTCTCTGAACCCGGGATTGACACCTCTGCATCTGTGTGGTTTGATATTGCTTTACTCGTCACTGCTTGACAAGGTTTAGACAGTTAAGGCTACTGTATGTACAAAGTATTGTGCTAAGGAAATGCACAAAGCCACTTTACAAATTACAATGTATGTTATATTTCCTTTTATTTTTAAACTAGCATACTTCGCAAAATCAAAATGGGTAGCACTTTAGCATCATAACTTCGTAACCCTGGCGATATTGCCAGCGGCAGCTTGATTTTGATGTATGGAAGCTCTTACAACGTTATAAACCTTGGCGAGTTGTGCTTGTGTGAGATCACATTATTGTTTCTGCTTATCTGTATTGTGTAGTGGTGAGTGGGTTGAGATTGGACAAACTAATAAAGCAGTATGTGTGTGTGTGTTTGGATGCATTTCAGTGAGGGGAGGGGTATAACATGTACTTCCCTCTTGGACACATCAACCTCTCATTGCCCACATGCTGTCTGTGTTTACATCCAAACTCACCCCACTCCCAGCAGGCAGTGTGCTCTGTCCCATGTGTCTGTACCTGTAGGGTTTAGATTATGTCGATGGGTTCAAAAAGCTGCTTAGGGTTTGTTTTTTTCCTTTGTGTGTGTGTGTGGGGTTATGTTTGTTCACTTAGCTTCCTACTGTGTTATTGGCTGTTGCTAGTACAGATCACGTTTCTCTCTCTCTCTCTCTCTCTCTCTCTCTCTCTCTCTCTCTCTCTCTCTCTCTCTCTCTCTCTCTCTCCACGCATTTCACCCTATGTAATGTACTGTACGTGTATAATGCATATTTTGTGCCGTCTTGTTGTTTTGTACCTGGTCCTAGTTGTGTACCTTTGCTTTGTGTGCTTACGCATTACATATCCTGTAGCTTTTTAAAAATAAAAGATTCACTTCCAATTTGCCTTTTCCACTCTGTGAACCTTCCCAAGTTCCCACAGTCATAACCATGATATGTTAACAATTGCATTTTTAGGGGAAGAGGGCAAGTATAAAAAATGGTGTCTTTTTCATGGTTAATTTAAGGAAGTGTTGTTGTCCATGAACGATATTTACAGGTGTTACTGTAACTCGCTAACACATTATTCACGTACTAACCAACCAAACCAGGTCAAAAAGTAAAATAAAATAAAGGGGAGACACTAAAACCAGCTGTCACACTTATGCCTTTGCAACTAACCTGTAACCTTTTGGGGAAGCAATCTAGTGCATGGTGCTTCTTAGCTTGGGTTTGAGTTGTCAGCTTCAGCAAAGCTCTTTATGTTTTTTTCTTTGCTTCTGTTTTGTACCTGTTTTTTGTTTATTTGTTTGCTTTGTGTATTTGTTTCTATTTTTGTGGACTTCTTCTGGAACCTGCTTAGATTTCCCTTTAGTCCTTGTTACTTGTCCTCTCCTCACCTTCTACGCCTTCCCCACTTCTGAGGCTCTTGCTCTGGGCTTGCGTGGCATACTGATCCTTAGCACTCCCAAGCACCTGTGTGCTGTGATTTGGCCCATGTGTGTGTGTGCGTGTGTCTTGTTTGCAGAGGTGGACATCTCGGGTTCAGAAAGTCGAAGTCCTGTCACATATTTGTTGAAACTGATTTACTCAACCAGCGGACACCTAGAGGAAATAGTGAGTCGAAATTAGTGAAATTGCTTTTGTTGACAGAACAGTAAGAATGAATACATGGCAGGACTTATACTTTGACAGTCCAGTTTGTCCACCTCAGACAGTGTTTGTGTGTGTGAGTGTATGTGCACATGCCTGTGCGTGCTGATCCGTGGCCTTCGGCCCTACCTAGCGTGAGAAAGCATTTTTGGCCTTCTTTCTTCCCTAGCATGAGAAAGCATTTTCCCCCGGTTTGACCCCTGTGTGATCCCAACCTGTCAGCTGCTGTTTCAGGTCTAACCCGTAGAGGTCGCTGTTGTTCAGTCCTCCCTCAGAAGGTTTGTGATTGCGATTGATATTGATTGACAAGTTTGTTGTTGTTGTTGTTGTGGTTTTAATTTTGCTGAAATATTGACTCACACTCCTGTATGTTCCCCTGCCCTGTTGTGCACTGTACTTTCAGTTTGTTAATCCAGCTTTTCTTCTCTTTGTAACTTCTCAAATGAACATTATTAATTAGTGGGATAACTTCTGTTCTTAATTGGTCTTGAAGGGACTGCTGCTCTCTTAATTGCACATTATTTAGACTGTGTATGCAATTAAAATGAAAATGGTAAGAAAGGGGGGTTTCATACACCTGACAGAAATGACATGTTTAAGCACCAGTGAGAAAGGTTTTAGCTGTATAAACTAAAGTGAAAATGATTTCATCAGGTCCAAGTGCCAAGTCATTTACAGAAGTCCTTTGGGGACTTACTTCACATTCATTATCTCTCCTCAGGTCTTCATAATCAAACAATTGTGACCAAGCTAAGCCACAAGTGAAACTATTTGTTTACTACCACAGAAAAAATCGGATTCAATTTCATTCTTTTTATTCGTCCCGAGCGAAGCTTGTCTTGAACATATGGCTGTTGCATAACACAAAACAAATGCCACACACACACAAAAAAAACCCAGTTACGCTTCTCTCCCCTTGTCACTCTCAGTCTCTCTCTACCTTTCTTTCTCTTAATTTGTTTGTGTGTGTGTGTGTGTACGTGTCTAAATGTGGAGTTGTTGTTGTGAGGACAGAATGCTCTCTCTGGCTGGCATATTGTCTGTCAGTTGAGAGCGCGCGTCTACCCAACCCCCCTGTCTCTCTGTCTGCCCACAGGTGAAGTCTGTCATCAACCTGCTGTTTGCTGCCTACACTGGGGACGTGTCTGCACTCAGACGGTACGATATGCCTCATTCCCCTGTCTCCTCTCTTGCCAAACATGTACCTATGGTGCAACAAAATATGAATATAGTGCTTTTTTATTTAGACTTGTTTTTTTCACAACACTATAAAAGGATGAAACATGATAAAAGAAGCTAAAAGAAATGTGAAATTACCACAAGTGCATACACTCATAATATTTCTTCAACTAAATTAAGTTAAGTTAGATTAAATACAAAAAAGAAAGGTAATAGAGCACCTACAATTAAACCACCTACACGTTATTTAGGAATGGATACATATTGTTGTTTTTAAAGAGTATATGTGCTGCAGACTTAAATAGCTCTGTGTGTGTGTGCGTGCGTGTGTGCGTGTGTGTGTGCGTGCGTGCGTGTGTGCGTGCGTGCGTGTGTGCGTGCGTGCGTGCGTGCGTGCGTGCGTGCGTGCGTGTGTGTTGTGTGTGTGTGTGTGTGTAGGTTTGCGCTGTCTTCCATGGACATGGAGCAGAGGGACTACGACTCTCGGACGGCTCTCCATGTGGCAGCTGCTGAAGGTGAGGCGAGCCAGGAAGTCTTGGCCACCACAACACAGCCACAGCCACACCCACACCTGGGCAGCCAAACACCCACACACACTTACTCCTTCACACACACGCGCACGTATGCGGCCAGACCACATGCACAAACACACACACCACGGGCGCAGGTGCGAGTTTGTGCGTCGTCTTATTCCCATGAACACACTCATTTACATACTCATACGCACACACTCAGGAACACACACACACACACACACACACACACACACACACACACACACACACACACACACTCACAGGCAGGCATGCATGCTTCCCGCAGCAAACACACACACACACACACACACACACACACACACACACACACACACACACACACACACACACACACACACACACACACACACACACAGACACACACACACACACACACACAGCCAATAAAGTGAATATTAATATGTGAATTCCACTCTTAACTGTCTGTCTATGTTTGTTTACAGTGGTAGAGAGAGAGAGTTGTGTATATACATAGCCACAATGTCTTACCCTGAATGGTTGGGTCTTAAGGAAAGGGAACAAGTGAAGTCAATCACCTGCCAGCAGTCTATTTCATTTACTGACAATGCATATCCAGCTAAATGAGGAGTCCAGGCTCTTCTATTTAATGATTTACATCTACCTCAAGGTTAACTAAACCTGGTTTACTACTGAACCGTCTTCTTGGTATACCCCCCTGGTGCATTGAGATAGGCCCGGTCACCTGTTTTTCTTGTTGGTTCTTTGGGCCTACCAATTTTATGAACTTTGATAATATCAATGGACAGCACCACATCTTTGCAGTTTATACAGTAGTCTTGCAATAGACGTCATCACGTCTGCTGTTATGTCAGAAAACACAATGTGTTCTTGTGGCTTAGATAGCATTTTCTGTGAAATTTAGCGTTAATAGACTTGGCAGTGTGAAATATTCCATATATCTTTTCCGTGCCTTTTTTTCTGCTGATGTCAAACTACCTCAAGTTATTGCACTGTTGTATTTTTTGTTCCGTTTGACACATTGTAACCACTGTAACAAAAAAACCTCACTACATTTCAAGTCTTACCGTTACAGTTCATCATGTGTGGTTTATTGTTCCCTCTGTGAAACAGGTGTTAGACATGGTCAATGTGAAATACTGAATTGTAGTGTATTTGTGACTCAAGGGATGTGCCAAAGTTAAGTTGAGCAAGGACGAAAATGTTAATATTTATACTGAAAACATACACTGCATGGAACAGAACTATTAGAGAAGTATATCTAGTCAACTCTGAGTGATAAATACTTATTTGAGTTCTCTATGCGAATGATTACAATGTTTACTAATTATAATAACTGTATTTGTATAGCACACTATCATACAAGGCATGCAGCTCAAAGTGCTTAACAAATGGATAAACAACAATGTAATGTAACTGAACAAATTATCTTTCAATTCTTTTAATTATTTTATATCTCTTGTAATTTGTCTATAATAATCATAATAATTGTCTAATTAATGTAATAAAGTAATTCAGAGCATGCAGATGTCTGTGTTTCTCACTGTGTATGTACGTGCATACAATATGTGTATACAGGTATGTTTTTGTGTGTGTGTGTGTGTGTGCCTGCATGTTTTTGCGCGTGTGTATGTGTATGTGCATGCATGCTTGCTTGCTTGCTGGTGTGTGTGTGTTTGTGTGTGCGTGCGTGCGTGCGTGCGTGTGTGTGTGCGTGCGTGCGTGCGTGCGTGCGTGCGTGCGTGCTTGCTTGCTTGCTTGCTGGTGTGTGTGTGTTTGTGTGTGCGTGCGTGCGTGCGTGCGTGTGTGTGTGCGTGTACGTATTGCACTTGTGTAACCATGTGTGCTGTATGTGTTTATGTCTGTGCCAACTTAAGTCCCAACCAATCAGAGGGCTAGGCTCTGGTCACATGGGGGCTCATTGGCCAGAGGGATAGTGAGGCAGGAGGGTTAGATATCTACATTACTATACACATCAGCTAATACAGACACCAGTCTCTGGGCTACTATCTGGCACTTGCAGTAGTGTGCAGAGAAGTATTTGTGTGTGTGTGTGTGTGTGTGTGTGTGTGTGTGTGTGTGTGTGTGTGTGTGTGTGTGTGTGTATGCGTGTGTGTGTGTGTGTGTGAGAGAGAGAGAGAGAGAGAGAGAGAGAGAGAGCGAGTGTGTGTGTGTGTGTGTGTGTGTGTGTGTGTGTGTGTGGGAGAGAGAGCGAGAGAGAGTGAGTGACAGTAGTGTGTGTGTGTGTGTGTGTATCTCCCTTAGTTTCTGTTTAACAGTGTTGCTGCTGTTCTCCTCTCTTGTCCTGCTAGGCCACGTTGAGGTAGTGCGCTTCCTACTGGACGCCTGCAAGGTCAACCCAGTGCCCAAGGACAGGTAAGAGTCTAGCTGTGTGTGTGTGTGTGTGTGTGTGTGTGTGTGTGTGTGTGTGTGTGTGTGTGTGTGTGTGTGTGTGTGTGTGTGTGTGTGTGTGTGTGTGTGTGTGTGTGTGGTATGCCTGTGGTTGTCTGCCTGTCGGTCTGTCATTTTTCATAAACTCAGACACATGCAGTATATATGCACACACACACACACACACACACACACACACACACACACACACACACACACACACACAAACTGCTGTGTACCAACCCATTGACTATTCTTCTTCTTCTTCTCTGGTGCCTTCTCCTCAGGTGGGGAAACACTCCTATGGACGAGGCGGTGCATTTCGGCCACCTCGACGTGGTGACGATCCTGCAGGACCACCACGATAAGTACAACCCCCAGACCAAGGACCCCAAGGAGCCCGACGAGCACAACCTGGACGGCCTGCTGTAGTGACTCTCCAGTTCACCAGGGGGCAATGTAGCTTAAGCTACGTTCACACACGTCACTACTAGTTACTTGCTCAGAGAGAAAAGTCAATAGAATGTTTATGTGTTCCAGTGACGCGAGGTCAGGACAGGCGAGGAGAGTACAAGCGACACGATGAGGGCGGATTCCGAGATAAAAAATAGTTGAACTTTGAGCGATGCAAGTAAGCGGATTATTGACAGTTTACTTCTCGCTTTTACAGTTATGGTTAAAGCCGTGGGAACGTTAGCGAACGTTCTGTGAGCAAGTGGTGAGAAGCAAGCGACTAGTAGCAATGTGTGTGAATGTAGCTTTAATGTGGCTACTAACCGCAAGAACACACAAAAGGCGACAAGAGCGGCAGCAGGGCCAGAAGTGATTAACTTTATATAGATGAGCTGGCAACAAAAGACACAAAAGCGATTTTGCCGACAAGGAGGGATTTGAGCAATAGCTTGAAGTTGAACTTAAGCGAATATTATGCTATTAATGAGCGCTGATGCTTTTGTCGCTTGTGTCGTTCTCTGAAATAGTCTTTCGAGGCGTTGTAGCTTTTGTCTTTTTTGGTGTGTTTGTGCAGTAATCAGTCGGACGAGAACATCCCAGATGGCCTGCTGTAAATCTCCTATCCACCAGGGGGCAATGTGCTTTTTAATGTGGTATTTTGTTCTACCATAGAATCTCAAGCAAGGCCCGGCTTTATATTCAAAGTATTTTTGTTGGAGTCGTGTGATGTCATGTCAGTGCGAATGTGGTGCTTACAGTACATATGTAGGTGTGATATAGAGAACACACACACACACACTTTCTCTTTCTATCTCTCTTTCTCTCTCTCTCTCTCTCTCTCTCTCTCTCTCTCTCTCTCTCTCTCTCTCTCTCTCTCTCTCTCTTTCTTTCTCCCGCCCTCCCAACCTCTCTATATATACAGTATGTGCTCCTTTTTCTTTCAGTATTTTTGACAGTACTGAATGTTGCAAACAATTGATTGAATGTGTATGGAGAAAGCTTTTTAAAAAGTACATTATGAACAAAAAAACACAAACTCATATACGCACATAACGGTAAAGGGTCATTCTTAGGCCCTGACATAATCATTTTCTCTCTGAGACACCTGAGCTACCACTAGAACAGGGCTTAGACCATTAGTCAGGTGATGTAGTCTATCACACAATGTTGTGATCAATTCTCTCTCTCTCTCTCTCTCTCTCTCTCTCTCTCTCTCTCTCTCTCTCTCTCTCTCTCTCTCTCTCTCTCTCTCTCTCTCTCTCTCGACGGTTGGTAACTAGGAATGCGTGGGCGGGGGTGATGGGTGGATGAACTTCCACTTGAGTACAAAGGAAGCTTTGATATCCGTAATACTCCAGACATGCTGCTGTGGTGTATGAGGAGAAAAATAGAGAAAAAAAACCTACATGTCTCGTTGTCTCATGGGAGCTGAAGCACAAGACACTTTGGGTGAAAATTCCCAATTTATCACCATGATCAGACAAGACAGGAGCTTTGTGCACTATCTTACTCAGTGTAGTAGCCTATAACCAGCAGATGTATATTTACGTACAGTACCTTACAAGAAGTCTTCATGTTTGCTTTTGTTGTTTTCATATGCAGTATATATACTGTAGGCTACTGTACTGTATGTGTACTTCATATACTTTGTATGCATACTTACAGCATTTATATGCCTCTTGGAGTGTGGTTAGTGTTTAGTATTGGATGAGTATTTTTATATTGTTTTGTAAACTTGTGGAAGCTGTTTATGTGCAATGATTAAAACCAAATGGGTAGATGGGAGCTTTTATGATGACGTCCTATTGTGATACATAATAATGTCAATTCTGTAATGGCGTAAACTATAGTGTTCTATTATAAACTACAGGTGGAATGCCACATGTTTTGCTAAAGTATGCATACTACTGTTTTGAACCTTTCCATGGTGTTAGAACTACAGTGTTCTGTAGTAGAATTACTACGTATTGTAAGGGTCCAAAACATTATAGTAGGCCTATTTGTAATAGTCAATATGTGGTATACTATTCAGTAGTTTATTCAGGCATATAGTATATATTATATTTTTGTCATATGGGTGAACTGTTTGTTCTGTCATTCTGTAATGTACAGTAGTTTTTGGGAGTCTATGTGTCTTCCAGCATTCACCAAATCGATACAAGGATGTGTATTTGTCTCATGCATAGGCATACAGTTGAAGTATGTTTACATTGGGTAGAGTCAGTTTTATATTGAAAATACAAATGTGATACATCTGGCAAAGATAGCCTTGTGGCAGATGAGGACATTATTTTAACAACAAGGGTTGTTTTTCAGATGGATTACATTTGTAAATTATTTAGAATCTTAAATGAATGTCTAATATAAGACTGAATTTACCAAAGTCGACAACGAGGCGTGAGGTCAGTGGACAAAGGTAACGAGTATGGGGAAATGATTTGCACCATCTGACATGCAGTGAAGCTGACCTCACCACAATGGCCGTCCTCTTTGACCAGTAGGCCTACTGAGGAACTGTTAAGTCATGACCCCTCTCTTCATTCCAGCTGACCTTTAAGACAAAGTTAGTGTTTGTTGGAGGGTGGGGATGAGGGGGCAGTTAGTCCCAAGTTTGGAAAGTTATTCACCTTATTATCTATGGTTACGGGAGAGTGGCGGAATTATTTTGGTAGAAGTTGCTAGTGCTAAATCATTTGGAAGGGCTTTGGGCAGCCTGACATGAAATAACAGACCGGAAATGCTGTGGTAGTGCGAAGAACGGTGACATTGTTGGGGTTAGTGGGCGAGGTAATAAGGTGGATAGCAAGAGGTCCTCCTTCACTGTTTTTGATGAGTTTGACGAATGGGATCTTGTTGTTCCCTGGTCATCACTGACAATGCCACTCAAATACCCTTCAGTGTTCCAATAAAGAACTTGATACAGGAAGAGGTGTGAACAGGAGGAGACAGTCTTAAATTGTTCAGTTTCAAATAGTGTCAAAGAGCAATAAGGGGTAAATCGTAGTTTGATCAGCTATTGGCTTTTGTTTTGCCAAAATTGCAGTGAAAAAAAACCTGAGCAAAGAGAGTAACACTCAGTACAGTTACATGAACAGTAACGTGGAATGTACATGACTGCTTACATATATGCCACATATTAGGAAAGTGGCTCTTTTCTCTTTTTCCCCCATATAAGATTTGCATTGCCATGTTTGTTTTTTTTGTGGTTTTTTTATATTTATTTTCTAATGGGTAACCTCAGTCCACTGCTATCCATGCAGTATCTCAAATTAATGGCGTGAGAAATCCCCCCCTCTTGTTTTCTAGGCTCTAACCTGCCTTACACTAACCTGACTCTGGCCACCTGGTATGTTTCGCCTCCGTCTCCATGGTTTCGTGAGAACACCCTCGTGTGTAGTTTGGCGAAACGCAGCCATATGACACAAGTCAGGTTAGCCTCACACAGTCTTCTGTCAGACCTGAATGTAGGCCTACTGTATCACACAGCTGGTGAGGATGGCTGCCCCCCGTTCATATTGAGCAGCTATAGTGTCACATTGGTGTGGACAAAACAGTTTATGAAAAATTCCTAAACATGGCAATATGAAAATGATCTGTGTGATTGTGGAGAATTGATTGTTAAAAAAACAAAGATATTTTGTTCCTACTGTCCATATTATAAATTACACCCATGTCCCTTAATTGTGTGTAAATCTTACGGTTAAGCTTATGTATGACAAACAGACATATTTGTGTAACACATATATTTATTCAAATGAACAAAATGAAATAAAGCAAAGTTATTAAAACACAACTGCATGCCACAGTTTTATTGTGTGTGTATGTGTGTGTGTGTGTGTGTGTGTGTGTGTGTGTGTGCGTGCGTGCGTGCGTGCGTTTGTATGTAGCCTATGTATGTATGTATGTATGTATGTATGTATGTATGTATGTATGCCACCGTGTGTGTGTGTGTGTGTGTGTGTGTGTGTGTGTGTGTGTGTGTGTGTGTGTGTGTGTGTGTGTGTGTGTGTGTGTGTATTGGCTGGGGGTCTATCAAGAGCAAGAACAATACATATCCAACAAATCAAACATGTACTGTGTCACAGTGTCACCATATGTATCACATTATTAAGATATATCCAGTGGTTATCAGAAACACCAGCAAACACTACAATGTTTGATGTAGTTCTCCTGCCAGCTTGTACTGTATTGTATGTGGTTGTAACTTGTAGGCTAAGTTGATACTCCTTTAAAATGTTGAAGCTGTAGGGACATCATGTGATCACAAGATGGCGATATTAGTCTGCTCAGTAGTTCTGCTCAGTGAAAATATTGAATTGTCATTTTGTAGCACACAAACACACGCATGCGCACACATATACCGTCATACACACACATAAGCTAATAACAGTGACGTGCGCTGGGATTTATGGCTGGTGAGGCAACTTTTTCAATATCAGATTTTCAAATAAATAATTGCCAAATAGGCCTACCGACAAGTTCCATATGTCATAGCAGCTTTCTTAACATAAGGTAGGCCTACATATTTTGACATAAGCTTACTGCATTTCCGCAGAGAAAATGCTATTAGATCTCTCTCTCACACACACACACACACACACACACACACACACACACACACACACACACACACACACACACACACACACACACACACACAGGATTCAAACAGTGGTCTCACATAAACTACACAGCACCAATGTGGACAGCAGAGCAGAGCAGAGGAGAGGAGAGTAGTGGAGAGGAGAGGAGAGAAGAGGAGAGGAGAGGAGAGAAGGGGAGGGGAGAGGAGAGGAGGAGAGAAGGGGAGAGAGGAGGAGAGGGGAGGAGAAGAGAGAGGAGAGGAGATGAGAGGAGAAAGGAGGAGGAGTGGAGAGGAGCTCAAGGAGAGGAGAGGAGAGGGAGAGGAGAAGAGAGAAGAGGAGAGTAGATGGGAAAAGAGAGGACAGGAGAGGAGATGGGAAAAGAGAGGAGAGGGGGAGAGGAAAGGAGAGAAGAGAAGAGAGGGGAGAGGAGAGGAAGGAGAGGAAGGAGAGGAGAGGAAAGGAGAGAGGAGAGGAGAGGAGAGGAGAGGAAGAGGGGAGGGGAGGGGAGAGTAGTGGAGAGCGTAAGCTCCTTCACAGCCCACTGCTCTCACACACAAACACACACAGGATTCAAACAGTGGTCTCACATTCCACACTGCAGCAGCAATGTGGACTGAGCATCACGGCGGATGCTCAAGACACACAGGATTCAAAACATGGTGTCATATAGACCGCTGAGCACCACGGCGAACAAACCGGTGTGATGGCTTTTGTGATACGAACTGGATTCTCGTGCACACACACACACACACACACACACACACACACACACACACACACACACACACACACACACACACACACACACACACACACAGGATTCAGTGGTCCAGACTCGGCGTTGGCGCAGGGGGCGTAGGTAAACAACGGTGGGGGCAGTGCCATTTAACAAGTTTGAGTCAAGTTCACCATATAACTGGCGGCAGAGTCACGTTTAGTTCTACCTAGGCTACCTACTGCACAGGCTGCGCTACTAGGCCTGCTAGGCCTACTCCTCCTCCCTACACCAATATGTCTGTTAGAAAGGTGGACACCACATTCAGATCAGACGCGATATGTGTCCAGGATTATACTGTATTTTTATAGGCCGTCAAGATACAAGGCCATTCTCAGTGTTTTCTGGTCTTTGAAAGAGGGGACGCTGATAACCCCAAGCCACACGAACATTTTGGACAAAAATGCTCTTATGGTGAATTTTGAGGTCTGCTTATCAGCGTTCCTTTCACTCCACCACTCGAAAATACAGATCCGATGCTTGCGTTGTAATAGGCTACCGCTTACACACAGCAACAATTCACATTATGCATTCAACAACAGAATATCACCCCACCGGGATGATCCTTCTGGTAGCCTGTGAAATAGATAATGAAGCCAGACGTGGCCGTGATCATGGACAGCTACCACCTCCGGTAGAAAAGACTAGAGTAGACAGAAAATAGGCACGACATGGTGCGTCATTTGAGGACACTCCTCCTGAGAACCGTCAACTATCCCCCTCATCCACATCATACCACTGCGGACCCAAACTCAACCTAAATAGGCTAAACAATAATGACGCTGAAATATTCCACAGTCGTTCATCTTGAGGATGGACATTTCAAAGAATGTCAGACGAGCCGAACCTCAAAGCGTGTATTATACAGCGTTTGATTAAGCTTATTAGAACTATCATTTTAAACTGCCTCGTTAGGATAGCAAGCAGCGTTATCACTTGGGCATACTGGGACTGGCAAAGTGAACACACAGCCGCAAACCAAACCAAAATCCAGGAACCCACAACAACCCCTAGCTATTAGTTCGTTCTGTTGCCAAAATCACTCGTGATGAATTATTCTTTGAGACATGTAGCCATTGCTATGTCATTCAAAACATTCTCACTAGTTGCAGGTTAAGATTACGCCTGAAATGCATATGTGAAACATAGCTACTGTAAAACCAATGCAACCGAACTATTTTTCAAACAACTCTTCCTTCATCTTGACAAAATCAAATAAAACTTAGACCCAAGTCAACGCCACGGCGGGCAAATGTAATAATCAAATTTCCTTACCTTGAAATGCTGTCTTGATTACAGGGCTTCTCGCAATAAATATTCTCACGGTTTGACATATCTAACCCAGCTAGCAAACTGCTAACGTTGTTTTGCTTGTTGCCTCCCATTCCACATAGCCAGTCTTTTCGGTTGTTCCACTCACTGTGAAATAATCAAATAATATTCTGTCCAATCTCCTGAATCAATTTCCTTAGCTCTGGTGTCGGTCGTCCATTCTTTATCACGTCTTGTTTCCCTTGGAAATCCAACTTTGAGAATGATCTTAGTTTTCGTTATGAAATCCACTTCCATGGTAGCAGTCAACGTGAACAAGCTAGCCAACACTAATGACTGACTGTATTGAACTTGTATAGTGGCGCTATGACGTCACTGACAAAGCTAGACTCAACGGCAGAATGAGGTTGAGGCCAATGTGTTGCTCGCCGCACTACTCTATTTTTCAATGGGGTTATGCCAAAGCGCGCAGAGTAAAGAAATGATAATCACACGTAGAAAATAGTGAAAACAAATATCAGGAAAATGAGGGCACACCATACATATTTCTATTAACTGTATAAAAACGTTTAATACAATATTACGAATTGCATACACAGAACGAGCAAAATGGCGCATGCGCTGAAGCTTGTTACTGAGGGATTGCGCAATCTGCGGTGAGGCCAACTCGGGAGTTGGCCCAAATTCAGTGTATTCGGAGCAGGAGGTGGGAAAATAGTGCGGTTTTGGCCACAAAAATGATTGAAAATGATTGAAACTGTTTAAATACTGCACAAATGGTAGTTATGGTAAATATGCTCGAAAACAGTAGTTATTATTGTTACTATTATTCACATTTACTGCATCTCATCATTCTCATGAAGTCTAGAAGAGACAGGTGAGGCACAGCCTCCCCTGCCGTATTGGAGTGCACGTGCCTGGCTAATAATAAATATAGTAGTCCGTGTTATGTATTAATTGCAATGAGTTATCTAATATCCATAAAAGGTCATGTGATGATTCTATCAAGCTAAAAGTTTATTTAGTGCATCAAGACTTAACATGTAGCCTAGTGTGACCATGCTATTTTGTGAGTGAGTTGCTACATAATAACAGCACCGTTAAAAGCTTTCTCAACCTGTGGTTTCATTCTCTTTCCCTCCTCAGAGACCAAAATTCCAGGACTGCTGTATCTGCTGAGAATGTTCAGTGCTCATTTACAAACATCTGTAAAAATGAGTTCATTATTTACTAAGTGTTAATAAAGCTTCAAAATGTACCTTTATTGTGAAGTCTTGCCATACCATTTGTAACAGTATTTAATTCTGATTAAACCACATTGGTTTCCCATGATGTAGCCTACAACCTTCTATATTGGCCTGCTTTGTATGACAAATGAATACTGAAATGATGTTTTTGCTTTCATAACATTGTCAAAAAACACCCTGTGTTGACCTAGTCACAGCCATTAGGGGTCCCCTGTTCCCCCAAAAAGTTTGAGAACCTGATTTAGTGTATACATACAGAAAATACACTGCAACATTTCACCAAAATAGATCATGGATCATCAGATGACCCCTCCCACCACTCACTTAGACAGTTTCAGGTAACCCTAATCCAGGAAGGAATCCTGTCTGGCTCCTGACTGCCTGATTCTCCTGTCATAGTCGTTGTCTCAGGTCTGCTCATCATGCCTCGGGCCAGGTTGCAGACAAACTCCTCAATTCGCGTTTGGTTTGTGACGAAGGCTTTTTCCTCAGCCACGGCCTGAAGGCCCTGTGCTAAGGCCACGTCCTTCTCTTTCTGCAAGTGCGCCTGGAACAACGTCATCTCGTGCGACTCATCCCTCCTTGATTCGTGGAACCACAGATCAGAGATGGAACTCCAGAGATCCTGAGTCCCCATTGTTGCATCATGACTGCTAGTATTCTCAGTAGCGGCCTCCATGGTGTTGGATTGTCTTTCTTTTTCTCTAATCATTTTTATGGGTTGTTGGATGATTGCCTTGGATTTCTCTTTAGCGACCTCAATCAGTGCATCTTTCAAGCTCTTGTTGATTTCTATGGAGAGCTGATCTTCATAAAGGCTTTGGTAGTATGGTGCATGGCATGTACACTTATTCAAAAGGCATGACCATGCAGCCCATACAAAGGCACCTGCGATGGTCAAAGACAAGCCTATCTTCTGCAGGGGAACAGTGGAGAACATTGTTTAATGTAGAGGCAGTTGATGACACATTTGTTCCATTGCAAATAAAATTAAATGTTTTTATTTTAAATAAAATTTTGCATCTGCTTTGTGAACAGTCAGTAGTTTAAATTAAAGTACTTTGTCAAAGTAAGGGACACTTTGCACACAATCAGTGTGTACATGATGGATTATATTCTTAGATGAGGTCGAGTTAAGTGCATACCCAACCTGCCATATACTCATAGCCAATGAATCAGTTTTCAATGAATCATTTGGTCATTAGGAGAAAAAGAACAGGTATAAAATACAATACACTCACAAACTTCCTTTTATCACATGAAGAAAATAAAAGTAGTCAGTACTTACAATAGAGTGATTTTTTGAATAAATGATGAACATTTTTTCCTGGTATGTCAGATCTTCCTTTCCCTTGCAAGAAACCGTCACAAATGTTTCATTATTGTTGCCCTGGTAGCACACAAACCAGTCTCCATCTATGAATACCGCAGCATTCCAGATTAGGCCAAGGGAAAAAAGATGGACCACTTGCTGAGTGAACCAGCTGCAGCAACCATTGAGCCTCCCCGCCTTGGAACAGAAGAGCCTCTGGTACTTTTTGTTGATCGCGAACAGCAGTAGATACACTATACACAGTGGAACAGCCAAGTACATCTTGCCTAACGTATGTATGCCCCCCAGAGTACAAGAGCATGTGAACTCTAGCTCAAAGATATATCTGAAGATGAAGAACATCACCAGGAGCACAAACGCATTCACGACTTGGGTCAGCAAACTGACCATTGTCTGAGGGACATCGTGGCCTAAGTGAGGCATTATGCCGATTAAACTGATATGCTGCTGTCTGTGCAAAAGAAGTGAACTCCAAACAAACAAACAAAAACGAAGGTGATGTAGTCTGCCCCGCTTGGTAAAGCTGTGAAGTCTTCATCTGTTCCAACTCACTTTATACTACATCAGAAGGTGTCACAGTTCCCCTTTGGAAATTTGGTACTTTTGATTTGACTGTTGCCGGGCTTCCACCACAGTCTGCCCTCTGTTTCCTCAAAAGCAGGCTCTGCTCAATATATTGCTGAAAAATGGGTGAACTTGAACGTTGGTTGATTCTCACCAGCTCATCACAAACTGTAATGGTCAAACCAAAATCATGTGAGCCCCCTGGTCGTATGGGCAGGATGATGTGATGTTAAAAGAAATGGTAGTGCCTTCCAGAAACGGGGGCTTTGGGTAACTTTCACACCCATACTTTTCCTTTCACTCTGCTGTAAAATTGTTCAGTGCATTACACTGCCCATGTAAATGAAGTCTACTAACATGGCACTTGACATCATGAGTAAGAAGAAAAAAGATTGGGTAGTAGAACCAACCAACACCTTCCAGTGTACCTTCATCCATGGCCCCAGTGTCTTTTAGCAAGGCCTGCTCTTCACTGTAAACATTGCAGCCAGTTGAACGTAAAAATCTAAGTTGCCCCTCCTGATAGTTGGTAAATTAACTCAACTCTGGGCTTAATTCAACTAGAGGCTTTCACTGCAACTTAATTTTTACATTTAACAGGCTGCAAAGTGTAAATGGGTGGATGACGTGACGTGAACATTTTGCTGTCACAGGCTCTTAAAATTAAGTAAATTCATGCTTTCGAAATTGTCAATGTTTTAAATGATCAAACTAGTGTCCATGTTGTGAAAACGTAATGTGTAATAAAACCAGAGTTTAAATAAGTATACTTAATTTTGAGTCAAATGCCACATTTGTCCTATGGTGTGACGGTCACAAGCCTGGTTCTAAATGCTATAAAATTTTTAAATAAATAATCAAAGCTCAGTCATTTCTCTAAACAATCCTGGCATGTTTTTCAAGGTGTCTATTTTGGAAAGTGGCAATGTTTAATTTTTTTTCAATTTTTCTGAGACCATATGGACTTATGAAACTTTGTCACAGAAAACAATATCCTGTGGTGTGACATCACATTTTTGGATAATTCTGTGGATAATTATCTATTGTTGAAGCTCCAGCTGTTCTTAAATTGTGACTTCAGACCCTTAAGAAGCCAATAGCAAGGGTGAATTTTAGTTTTTTCTCTCAAAGTTCTTCAATCAATCAATTACGTTTTGCTACCACAAGATGTATTAGTTTTGTAGTCCTTTGGTGTGACATCCATAAAATACATTTTGACAATACTGTATATTTTTATATTTTTTTCTTATGTTTATGTATGCAAATGCATCTTACTAAAGGTGTAATAGTATTTCATTTGGTAACGACATGGCTTTATATTAACTCAAAAGCTCAAAAGTCCTATGGTGTGATGGTAAAAGTCCTATGGTGTGACACTTTGGAGTATCACACCAAAGGACAAACAGGTCACACCAAAGGACTAGATATCTGTGAAATAGCTTTTAAAACAACTGGTAGTACATTTTTTGTTTGTTTTGTTGTTTGACTAGATAGCCTACATATTGTGTATTCAAATTACTTATTCCTTTATTTGCCATTAGAATGTATACTTTGATGCATTGTTGATGAATATTTGCTGTTGATTTTAGATACTGTCAAATGATATAAAATTTCATTAATGGTGCTTTGAAACCATAGAATATAACGGTAACGGTATAGATGTATAAAGTATGCTGCGGAGAGCTCAATATATAGCATAAATGTGCTTCCCAGCTTCAGATACTAAACAGGCACTGGCCACTACACACTACAGGTTCAATGGTGTGACAGTCATAGCATACCTACAAAGAGGGTGAGGTGTGATGGTCATGCCAAGGTCACACTTCAGTATGAGTCTTAAGAGCTCTGCAGGTTACATTTAATGACCTCATGATTGTCATTAAGTGTTAAGATGGGCTGATAAGCTATGACTAAAAGACTTATAAGTGCAAAGTGTAGGTCCATATTGACTACAACATTACATTATGATCAAAAGACAAAATAATCATGTTGATACATTTGTTTCTGGCTCAGTTTTGCATTTCTGTCCTTTAGCGTGACATGAATGTCCTACGGTGTGACATTTTTTAAATGCTCAAATATTTGTTTGAACTTAACAATATTTTTGATAAACACTGAATATTGCATTAGGGAAGAACAAATTATCATCCCTGAAAGGTTAGTATAAATTCGGACAATTTTGAAAATTTAAAAAGAAAGATATCCCTGTATTTCCTCGAAGGTTTCTAATAAGCTTACCTCTAATGGGGAAAAAAATACTTAAATGGTAATTTCTCATTTCATTAACACTTTAAAAAATTGCAATAAATATGAAGAGTGTAACAATGTTCATAAAACTCCATCAAGCCATTTCTACATTACCTAATATATATATTTCTTCTTTCTATCACACCAAAGGACATATTTTCAGCAAATTGCTTTATCAACGTAAATAAATAATCAATTAATAGACCTACATTGTGACCACTTGGATTTTTTTTAAAGATCAATTGCTGCACTACGTAGACATATACTTTTTCCCTCATAAACAATGTTTTGTGAAAAAAATGTTTTTTGCAGCCTATCTGTCATCTACCCAAATACGGTCAATGCATGTTTTCTCGTATAAGAAAATAACTATGCCTGTTCCACACTGGAGTTCACTGAGCTGAGAACAAAAAGTTTTACAGTATCACCTGTAGGGCAAGATCAAAATGGCTCGTTTACCTAAACCTAAACTTTTACCTAAAGCAACATATTTTGTATGCCAGTAAAAGGTGATATGGGAACTTGGAAATACAAAACCACTACATGAGATTGTGTGATTGTTTGGCCGGACCAGCAGCCAACAGGGCCGATCCATCCATCCACCCAAACCTGCTATCGGCAGAGTCAGTCAGCACACACCTCTCACGGACAATATTTACAAAAGGAGTGGTGTGTGTGTGTGTGTGTGTGTGTGTGTGTGTGTGTGTGTGTGTGTGTGTGTGTGTGTGTGTGTGTGTGTGTGTGTGTGTGTGTGTGTGTGTGTGTGTGTGTGTGTGTGTTTGAGTTTGAGAGAGAGAGAGAGAGAGAGAGAGAGAGAGAGAGAGAGAGAGAGAGAGAGAGAGAGCGTGTGCTCCTCCTATCCGTTAACTACAGGTATGCTTACAGGTGAGTCCATACTCCGACTTTCACTTTGCAGGTTTGATCCTTGCCTGTGATGCAGGAGCTGACAATGCCATCGATCTTTGACATGAAGCGGTGGCACTAGTGGCATCAGGAAAGGCCAGGGACGTTGTCAAGCAGCAGGGGGAGAGGAGCCAGCTGGCCAGCCCAACATGGCTTCCATTGGGGACATCATCTTCTGGAGGTACGGCTGCTAGTTTATAATGACTCTGTACAGGGCCTTAAAGGATAACTTCAGTCAATTTCAACATGCAGTTGTAATGCTCACACTACCCGTGACTTATCAGTACCTGAGGTTTTTTTTTTCTTCTTCAGCCTTTTCCGAGATAGTGGTCATTGTAATGAGGGCAGCACCCTGTTTATATTTTAAAAAAAAACATTTTTTATTTATTTCTAAAAACATCCGAAAGGTTATACAACACCGGCAGACAACTAGCAAACAGAGGTACCTTTTGGGAAAATATTTGGAGTAGGCCTATGTTAATTTAAAAAAAATGTAAACAAATGCTGCCCCCATTAGAATAGCTTGTATCTCGGAAAGGGCTGAGCCGAAAAATGTGGCATCACCGGGTACTGACAAGTCAATAGTAGCATGAGCAATACAACAGCATATTGAAATTGACTGAAGTGGTCCTTTAATCAGCAGGCCTGGGTAGGCCTGCTAGTTTATGTGGTAGGCCTACTCTGGATTTGGGCTCTGTTTAACCCTCATAATTTTTTATTGATGATAGTGCAGGTGGTGGAAGATTTTTGTTATTCTTTTGTGACTTTTTTGCAGTATGATTGTCCTCATCGGCGTGATGAGTGGGCTCATCATTCTGCTTCTGGCCATAGCCTTTTCAGGTCAGTGAGTTATCAAGACAACACCTCTGTATTGTATTACTTACATTTGTATGATGTGTCTGATGTAGGATGTGTCTGTCTGTTTTATACCTCTCTGTCTCTGTCATGAATCTGAAGAAGACCGAGAGGTCGAAACGTCATTGCCAATGAATTAATGAATAAAAAGAAGGAAAAATAACTTAAAGAAGAAAAAAATCGTGTGCGAACGTTTTTAAAAAAAAAATATGTCATCTTTTTGTTCAGCACTGTTCAGGGATTGTGCACAAGTAACTCTCTACAAGTGTCTGTTTTATAAACGTATGCATGTATTGTACTGTATGTGTGGCAGGACATGATTATTGTCCTGATCATTACCCTCCTTTCATCCTAATTTATCCCTACATTTTACATGACGTTATGCTCAGCTGATGCTTCTATCCATCGCGACTTACAGTTATTTACAGGGTATTAGTTACAGTCCCTGGAGCAATGTGTGCGGTTAGGTACCTTACTCAAGGCGACCTCAGCCATGAAGTGCAGTAGTGAGTGGAAAGGTGGGCTTCGAACCAACAACCCTATGATCTTCCCATCTCCCTAACCATTACACCATGGCTGACCCTAGGGCCACTGAATGCTTTCGCTGGGCCCAGGACAAAATAATCTGATAGGGCCCCCTACCAAATAAATGCAATGTAACGGGGAACCAATTCTGGGCCCCCTATCTCCCTGAGCCCCAGCCCCCCTCCCCTGTCGGCGGGCCTGGCTGACCCGTTACATCCTCATGTCGTATCCCTCACCTGCCTACCTGTCCCCTCCTGCCAGGTGGCCAGAGCTTCCTGAGGACTGCTCGGCGAGCCACGGTAGGGAACCTGGGCCAGGACGCCATCTTGGACTGCAGCTTCACCCCAAAGACAGGCACCCAGAGCAGCACCGCCGGCGTCTCCGTCACCTGGGAGAAGGAGGGTCTGACTTCGGTGGTGTACCGGTACCAGAACCAAGCTCCCGACTTGGCGGACCAGAATCCGGCTTACAAGGACAGGGCCCAGATCTTCCCCGACCTTCTGGGTGGCGGGAACGCCTCTCTGCGCCTGCAGAGGGTGAGGCGGCAGGACGAGGGGGTGTACAAGTGCAGCGTGAGTGCCCCTAGTGGTCACGGGTCCATCAACATCCATCTCTGGGTGGCAGGTAATGTCATGTGGCATGGTTTTGTGTGGAACTGTCTGACAAGTGAAGGGTTAGTTCAATCGTGATCTTTAAATCATAAGGAACAAATTGCTGCTTGTCTATGTAATCAGCACTAAGCATCAGAGATGTGAAATAAGAGTACAAGTATTTGTGAGAGGAGTTTTCTTTGAACATGTGACATTGAGCTACCATTACGGAATGGAAATGTGAATGTTTGTGCAGCACAAAATCTATCAGATACACAGGAAGAAGCACCTTAAGATGACAATTTTAGACAAACGATATAATGACCTAACCTGACTTACGTCATGGCTGCATTCACCAACACGCGGGGGCGTTCCCTTTCCACATGTGGCGGAAGTCAGGTAAATAATGACCCTGACTGTGCTACTATGAATTTTCTATACCCTTGTTTTGCCATATAGTGCATTACATAATAGTCTTTGGATTGACCATGTGTCATGAAATGTGACTGTTGCATACTTAACAGTGTGACTAAGCACTTTTAACCATAAGGCCATTCTGGCCTGATGACCTAAAGTAACATCTGGACTGTGATGAGTTGGCATTTTCACACGCCAAAACAACCATATGAAACTATGCACATAGCCTAGAGTAGTGAGTCCTCCGACCACCATTGGCATTGAGGTAATTTCTCAGAGGGAAGTGCTTTAAACCAAAAGCAACTATCGGTTTCAATGGGTGAAGGGTCAAAAAAGTGAAAGAGATAACTAAAATGTATACACAACATGCAAGTCATGCCTTTGACGTAAATACCTTTTTCTGTAGCTCTACTGTCAGCTTTGACATCTCCACAGTGTTTATATATCACACAAAATGCAGTGTTAACTCAGTCAAATTAATATTGTAGAGTGTATTTGGTACCAAAGTACTCCCAAAGTGAACTACCAATGCATTATTTTACTGTGCCCTATCATTGGTATGAGTATCTGAAATACCTTATAGCATTTGTCACGCTTGTGTCCATTTTGTAAGTTGCTTTGGATACAAATTTCTAGTATGAAAGTGAAAAAGTATAGAATGGTTTTGTGATATACTGAAGAGTGAAGTTGAAGTCAGCATATTATTTATTCACTCTATCCACTCTTTTTTTTAAATCTATTTTTCATTTTATATTGAATGATTCCTTTCTTTCTTTGTGTGCACTTTCAATGAGTTTGAAAGTGCATGGAATTGTATGCCGGTTTATTGATGTTTTTATGTCATTTAGATCTATACAGCGCTCTCAGTTTTGCCTTATCATCCAAAATGACTTAATCTACTTTTCTGCATGTGCATTACTTCCATCACATTCTGTTACCACATTGAAAACGGAACAATCATAATTCATTCTTTCTCTGTATGCACATTTCAGCATATTTGAAGGGGCTATAATGCTGGTTTATTGACGTGCTTTACACACTGTATTTCATGACATTGTCATTTTATAAGACCACTCAAACCATACAAACTGACTCTATTCCTTGTCTGCATTGACACTTCCAGCATATTCTGCTCCCACGTTCAAACTGGAGCAGCCAGGTAACCTGCTATCAGCCGAGGCTGCGAGGTGGTACCCTAAGCCCAACGTGACCTGGGAGGATGTGTCTGGACACCCCCTGGACGCCAGCACCGAGCTCCTCAACAACTCAGCCGGGATCTTCAGAGTGACGAGCCGACTGCAGGAAGCGGCCCGCCAAGACGAAACCTACACCCTCGTTATCAGGAACCATCTCGTTAGCGCCATTGCCGAGGCAACCCTGACAGGTACATAAGCAAACAGAACCTCATGCGTATGGGTACAGTACACAGCTAGATTACACACAGGTAGAGAGGTCAGGTGCAGAGTGTAAGCACACGGTTGCTATACTGTGCATGGAAATACTTTTTTTTTCTTGGATTGTCTCTTACAGAGTGGCACTATAGAGTTAGAACAACTTTTAGTGTTCCCACAAAATATATGAACATGGAATTTATTTGAAATTGATTTCACGGCCAACTGATGGATTTGTTTTGTGTGTCTTTAAGAGGAATTAAGTTGCTTTGTACGGCACATGTTGTAGGCCTATATATTTAACATCTCATACTGGCTGTAGGCCTTTTTTTGTTTTTCTACTATTCAGTGAGTTATTTGCGTGTGCAGTGATCATTTCACATAACATTAGATCACAGCCAAACACACAGGCCTAACGTTTCAAGACTCAATTTGATAGTCTAGTCAGTGAGTGACAGGAAGTATTCAGTCCAAAGCCCAACAGACTTTAGTCCATTTTACACTAAATACAGTACAAAGGGAGATTATTAGTGTGATGGGGACTACATAAATGTGTTCATCAAGTTCTTTGCACCAAATAGAGAGAAATGATCAGGCCTACTGGCTGTAGGCCTTTTTAAATTTTGTTTTGTTTTCTTACCTTTCAGAATGAGTCATTTGGGTGTTAGCATACATTAGATCATAGACCAGTGAGCAAGAGGCAGCTTACACCAGTGTTTCTCAAAGTGGGGCGGAGGCCCCCCTAGGGGGGGCGCGGAGGTATTTGGACGGGGGGCGCGTGAAGTCAGAAGGTTTTTCTTTTTTAATACTTTTCTGCTTTGCCATTAAGTCAACACATTCACTTTACAATAACAATATATTCATTCATTTATGCACTAATATTTAGAGAACATCATAGGCCATATGTGTGTATATTAGGCTCTAATAAACTTTACGAAAGCCTATTTATTTGTATTTTCGTAACCATTTTGCTCGAGATAGACACCCTTCCTCTGAAGGGGGGAATGGCAGGAAAAGTTTGAGAAACACTGGCTTACACTATGCAGAGCAGCACAGAGGAACAGTAGCTCCATAAGCAAACAGGCTGATGAGCCGTAATGAGAGCGAGGACAGGAGAGGAGAGGAGAGGAGAGGAGGTATACAGTACAGTCAGAAGAAGCCCAACAGCCCTCGGGGAACAGGAGGCCAAAAGCAAATATAGACACAAGCAGGTCTTCATTTGTGTAGACACAGTGACAGGCCTGTCCTCATTTGTGTACCTTTGTCTCAAGAATGTCAAGAATCTCCCCTCTGTTACGAGTGGCTGGCATTGCGCCACTGAAATGAGGTTTAATTATGCATTGGCCTACTGTGTTAGGTAAATCTTGTCTTTTGAGCACACTGTTTGACAGCTTAATGAAGGCTTAGACCGAGCGGTATTTTCCACAAACATTTATTCGTTCTTCTCTGTGCACTTGCAGGGGGCTCTAACTTGTCAGTGAGGACAGACTTCACCTTCAACGCTGCAGCTCCCAGGATGCTGTCATCATGGCTTGTCCCAGTGCTGCTTTTGCTTTGCCTGTTGCTACCGAAGATATCAACAGTTCCATGGTTCCTAGCTCCCAGCCATCAGACCAGAACCGAAAACGCCTTTCGGACTAATCCTTTTGGACTGACTGAGCGTTAATCATTAGCCTACATTCATCATACATAATGTCAAATGTGCTTGTAATTTTGTGATCAATGTCAAGAAATGTATATGTTTATTTGAAAGATGAAAGTAAAAAATAAAATGCATTTTTTTTTTGTACAAAGCTGTTTGTGCACATGGCCTACTCTTGCCTGGAGCCAAATGTCTCTGTCCAGTAGATGGGGAAATGACTCATTCTGACTGTTTCTCAGTAGGCCAGTTGCAAGCAGGGAAGCCGACCGGTGGGAACAAAGGGGGTCAGCCCAGGCCCAAGAGAAGGGGGGGGGGGGGGAATTGGGTCCTTATTACATTGTACGCAGTCTATTGGGTGAGTGGGTGCCTTTTACATGATTGTGTCCCGGGCTCAGCCAAGGCTGTGCAGTGGTGATTGCAGGGCACAGGACCCTTGCACATAGGCCTCTCTTTACCCCTCAACTTGCCCTCCCAGATGACAGCCCTAGGCCACGCCTGCCGCGGGGTCTTCCACGCTGCGATTGGACAGAAGTGCACCAAGGAACCCAGTGTCAAATATCAGCTGAGGAAAAAAGTTGAGAATGAAGTTTGGGGGGCGAAAAGTTTGTCGGCGACGGTGGGGGGTTGATGTGTGAAGTGGTTTGGCAGACACTGTTTTGAAGTTTTTTCCACCACAAAAAAGGATTACGATACGCAAAACTAGTAGCCTACCTAGTCTTAACCTTTCACTTGTTCACTGTTCTTCGACTTCGAGTTCAGTCATCGGTTTGTCCTGTGGTTGGAGGACCACTTGTTAACGCGAATTCTGGTGGGGTTTTCATTTTATGAAGTTAAAGCATGTCGGTATCCAGTGAAAGCTCGATCAAAGCTATAGAATCAAAGCCAGAGCTTAAAGACGGTGGAAGTTCTCCAATGTCTTCTTCCAGCAACGGAGCGAGTGTCAACAACAATGCGCGAGCAGTCTGCCGGGTGTGTAAACGACTATTTCGTGAACCAAAAATCTTGCCATGCTTGCACACGTTTTGCGCAGACTGCATTCGTCAACTCGAGCCGTTTTCGGTGTCGGGAATCAACGGGAAGGCGCTTTTATCTGGACACGAGCAAAATCCGAACGTTTCATTCACCGTCTTGTGCCCCGAATGCGACTCCGAGGTGGACCTTCCGACCTCCGGGGCGGATGGGCTGACTACAGATCACCTTGCCCTGGACGAGGTATTTATGGAGACGCTCCTAAACGAGGACTGTGTTGTTTGCGACCTCTGCAGCGAAGGGGACGCGGGGAAGAGGTGTGAAGTATGCTGTGTCAACCTCTGCGAGTTCTGCAGTCAGGCCCATAGGTAAGGGGGTGTCACTTGTCCTTTTTCATTTAGGTGATTTCTCATGCTCACTTATTCTCGCAGAGAAGGTGTTTACAACTCAATATGATGCACTCTCATACAGGTGAAGTTGGAGGTGGTTGTGTTTATTGTCTAGCCAGTGGTTTATTTACCAGACACCCCTCCCCCAATGCAAACAGCGCACACCCATGGTCACAATCCCAGTCCCACATGCTACCATTTGCCTGGAACAGAGCAGAATGCCCCACATTAACGTAGGCCTAATTGACACTAGCTGCCTGTCTTCCATAGTGGGATGGTTTGATGGGGTCTTGAATGGGGTCTGCATTGAAGGCCTATAAATGAATAGAATGCAGCCTACTCCTTGTAACTTTTCGCCATGCAGGAGGTAGAAAATAACCTTCTCCCACTTCGTCTACAGTGTGATATGTGAATAGAATAGAATGGAATGGAATAGAAAAGGCTGACACTATACTTTCCCCGCGCAAGCATAAGAGAACCCCATTCAGTTCTTCTACTGCAGGGGTGGACAATTGTTTTGGCCAAAGGGCCACATTACAATATTGGTCGAAGGGCCAGATGTCACAGGCAATTTGCCTGCCAATAATAAGTAATAGTGTATGCTCTATTCTATTCTATTCTATTCTATTCTGTTCTATTCTATTCTATTCTATTCTATTCTATTCTATTCTATTCTATTCTATTCTATTCTATTCTGTTCTTTTCTATTCAGTTCTAACACTCTACTACTACTCTTCTAACACACTACTCTTCTGACTCCAGTGGTCAGATTTACTCTATTCTGTTCTATTCTATTCTATTATATTCAGTAGGCCGTACAGTAGAACAGAGGTGGGCAAACACAGGCCCGGGGGTCATATGCAATATGTTGTGCAATAGTCTTGTGATGTGATGTTATGTGTATGTCCTGCGAGTGTTGCTCAGGGACGCAAAAATAATTTCGGTAAAAACTGACAATAAAGTATAATCGTATCGTATTGTATTGTATCGTATATGCAGCCCTCTGAGCCATTTCATCTGCCCCGCAAAGCCTTTACCACACAGACAACTTTTGAATACAAACTGATAGTCACGCAACGCTCTTAAAATGTCTTTAAAAAACCAGGGGCCTTGTGGGTTACAGTAGGCCACTGTACTGTACATACATCCGAGCAATTGTCAGGAATGAAATGCCAAAACGTTAAATGTAAAGCTGACCATTTCTATCCCCTATATCTCCCCCATGCAGGAGGCAGAAGAGGACGTCTTCCCACTCCATCCAGAGCCTGGAGGACCTGAAGACCCAGGGCCGCCTGTCGCGCCCCGTGCTGTGCTCGCTGCACCCGGGCCAGGAGCTGCGGCTCTTCTGCGAGCCCTGCGACAGCCCCGTCTGCCTGGAGTGCGCAGCCACCTTCCACCGTGAGCACCGCTGCAGCCCTGCACGAGAGGTAGCCTATTTGGTTTTGTATTGGTCATCGTCTGCGTTGTCTTGTCTCTGCGTTGTCTTGTCTCTGCGTTGTCTTGTCTCTGCGTTGTCTTGTCTCTGCGTTGTGGTGGTTGGTGCCTTATTCTTTCTTGGTCGTGTCCAGAGATGGGCAAATTAGAATCATTAGGCCTACTTACAATCCAGTGCCATATATTCCATGTGAATTGTTTTTGTCTGTCCAATTCAACCACATAACCAATCAACCAGGCAATCAGGTAATTAGGCACGGGCCACCTGGAGGAGTCCCCCTGGTGGCATTTGCTGAGGCTGCATCCTCCTGACGTCTTCTATTAAAACAACAATAACACATAAATCAATTTGACTTGACTTTCCTCAGGGATGCAAAATGAATTTCACTGTCTACTTGTAACTGAGGTGATCTGTGCCAGTTCGCCTCTCAGGGCTCGAACCCGCCACCTATCAGTCCTCTTTCCAGTTCGGGCATTAGAGGCACAGCATGATGTATGAGGCTTCAGGAGGGAGGTTTACTAACATCCTATGCCAAACTCTAGTTGGCATACGTTACAGCAGCACTCCTCCATGACATCTGCTGCTTAAACATACCAATAATCCATAATCCAATTTGTCCTGACTTGACTTTGATCAGGTACGCAAAATCAGTGTCACTGTCAACTGACAGTAAAGTGAATCTCATATCGTATGGTATCTCCTCTCGCATCGTAGGTGGTCCACCGGCATGGAGACCGCATCCGGGAGCTGGTGGCGGGCAGCCTGCGTCCCCGGCTGGGCCACCTGGAGGAGTCATTGCGCAGGGTGGAGATGTCGCAGGAGGAGCTGGGGGCGCGCGTGGACACGCTGGCCGGGGAGGTGCGGGCGTTCGCCCGGGGCTACGCCAACGCGGTGGAGGCGCACTGCCGCGGCCTGCTGAGGAGGCTGGAGGAGCTGCGATCGCAGAGGAGGAACCAGCTGCACCTGCAGGGGGCACAGCTAAAACAGGTGCGGCGGACATGACACATTGGATTACAGTTAGCCTCATCCAAAGCTGACTTGGAGCAAAAGTTAAGGTTCATAGTTATCACAGCATATCTCTGGCCTTACAGTTATTGAGGCACAAGCAAGTGGCAACCTTCCAGTCAAAGTACTAAGGTCAGTTTGTTCCCTGGTATGGCTGGGGCTTGCTACAGAAGCAGATGTTCAGGATGTTTGGAAATCCCTTAGACTCTGTTAGCCAGACCATTTTCACATTTCAAATAAACATGCTAACAGCTTGCTTCAATTTTTCTCAATTGATTTCTGCAATTGTGTTGATGTCCACGAAAACCATATACTTCCACACTTTCAATTAACATAGCCAAGTGTAAGTTTTACAAAGTATAAGGAACTATTGTCCATTAGTTGTACAGTCTATGGTACAAAGTGTTCAGGTAAAATGTTCAGTCCTTGCTGCAATGTGGGGTGTGAGGGTGTGTAGGGGACCACCCACATTCTCAAAGCCTGTTTGGGTGTTATCTTTGACTTTTGTTTTCATTGATATTGCTCCTTTGATGTTGTCATGCAGGCACACTCATGGGCGAAATATGGAGCATTGGCTTACACTTAGCTGCAGAATCTTTTATCCAAAGCAACTTTGATGTAGCTCCTAGTTTCCCGAACACTAGTATCACCCTGCTCTAGAACTAAGGTCTCTCAAGAGACAAAATGTCTTCACGCTCTGAAAAATTAGGCCAGTTTCTTACAACTAAGCTGTCATGACATGCATGTAGTCATTCAATGCAGGCTCTGTGTTTTTGGAGACAAGTGCAATGAGTGTTATTTTGGTATGGTATGTGCTATGTATCTGTATGTATCTGCTGCTGAAAACTTTAATTTCCTGCAGGATTAAGTATTAATCCTTAGCTGCACTGTGTTGTGGGCAGAGTAGGTATTGCAACTATTCTGGTCATTGTAACTGTGCTGCTGCTTATAGCCAAAATTGATCTTTTCATTAATAATTACTAAGTAATAAACTAATATTTCCTAGTATGACTACAGTAATTTTTTAAGCTAAAAATGGCAGACATGGAGAAGATCCACCTTTTCATGTATGAAAAGTGCAATTTGTCCAGTCATAATGAATACTTAGAATTTGATGGTGGTGATGAGTATTCATGAAAAAGGTAACATTTCTGAATGGGCAGCATGAATTCGGGAAATAAACTACTAAAAAGATTACACAGTGAACGTTTAAGTATATGAAGTATAAGTATAATTTCAGAAGTACATTGTAAACGTTTCCCCTCCATAGGCGCTGTCAGACGCGCGGGGGGCTGCAGACTTCGCAGAGCGGCTGCTCACCTGTGGCTCGGACGCAGAGATCTTGGCCGCCAAGGGGGTCACTCTACGGCGCCTGGCGCAGGTCATCGAGACGGGCTACGACCCCAACCCGGCGTCCGTCGCCCCCGACGACGTCAGCACCAGCATCTGCTTCCTGCCGTTCGAGGGGGCGGGGGAGGTGGAGGGGTACCCGGTGGTTGGCGCCATCCACACCAAGACAGTGGACCCCAGCAAGTGCACCATACAGGGAGAAGGTGAGGGCAAAGATGCTTTAAGTATAGAGATATGCAAATGTAATAGGTTGCTATGGGCACCTAACATGACCAGGTTCCGGTCTGCCTAAAGGGGCGTGTCATAATACTCCTAGCATTGAATAGAACAGTCCTTAGGTCTGCCTAGGTCTGCCTAAAGGGGGATCCCCCCCTCTCCCCCTTGCAATAATAGAACCCGGAAACAATGGGCCCTCTCTCTCTCTATACTCTCTCTGGTGAGGGCCCATCTGCAGTCTCAGTCTCAGCAGGGATGAGAGTAGTTTTCATGTCTTACTGGTGCAAGGGCACTGGCTGTAAATGTTATACCGGTGCTACCGCACTGGTGCGCACCCGTCTACTTTCAACCCTGAGTCTCAGGCTGAATGACGTGAATTAACCAATCATCAGTCTCTTGTTAGAATGAACCAATTGAGAACAACGGTGGTGCATGTAACCACGGTTCTGTGAGTTTTGGATTACCGCTGGGCCTTGGCAGTCACTTGAAATACTGACGAGAAGATTGTCAAGAGTTCACTTCTGGGGGTGAGCATGCCTTAAATTCCGGGGCACGGCATGCATGTCACCCGGTGTCACCAAGTGATTTTGTTGGTAATTAAGACTCGAACTGCATGGGATCATGTGATGAACATTCAGTGCTGAAAGTACTGCCTGGCGGTCAGGAGAAACAAAATAGAAACACGTAATAGCTAGAACACTATTATGCCGCCAAGCTGCTTAACTATGCAACATGACCACCTTTTCACACACCCATTTCAAGATGGTATGCGTCAACAGGGGGAGGGTAGAGAGCCAATCAAGAGTCTCCTGTTCACAAACAAATGAAATCTGCCACGTTGCTGTAACTTATTAACAATAATGAAAGCATTACCACTAGTATAACAACCATCTGTACTAAGATGTTGGCGTGCACCAATACAGGGTGAAGTTGAGGGCAGTCTGCAGTCTCCTGCTAACAAACAAATTAAATCTGATACATTAACCAATTCCCAATAAGATGAAGGCATTACAGCTAGTATAATAACTACCCATGGACAGTGGATGCCAGGAAGTGCACCAGCATAGGAGGGCGGTGAGAGGCAATCTGAAGTCTCCTGCTAACAAAAGAAAAATATGTCTGCTTTGTACTATATATTAAATAATAAGCAATAAGATAAAAGCATGACTATTACTATAACAACCATCCATTCCAAGACCATGCTCCCCACCAAGTGCACCCTACTAGGGGAAGGTGAGAGGCAACACGTTGTCTCAGGCTGCATGAAATCAATTAACAAACCACAATCTCCTGTTGAATGGAACCAATTAAAAAAACAAATTAAATGAATCAATTAACTAGAACATAAATGTGCTATTGCTGTACCAACAGGAGGAAGAGCATGGTTTTGTTTGGCCCCCAAAGTGTGTGTGTGTGTGTGTGTGTGTGTGTGTGTGTGTGTGTGTGTGTGTGCGTGTGTGTGTGTGTGCGTGCGTGCGTGCGTGCGTGCGTGCGTGCGTGCGTGCGTGCGTGCGTGCGTGCGTGCGTGCGTGCGTGCGTGCGTGTACACTTGACATAGAAGCCTGTGTGGGTGTGTGTCTGTCTGTCTGTCTGTCTGTGTCTTCCTATGTTTCCTGTCTAATATTTGAGTGTTTTTCTGTCTACATGTTTGTGTGTGGGTCTGGCTGCCTGAATGCCTGTGTGTGCTAATCAGAAGCTTGGCATAGAGCCAGTGTGTCCCATCAGGCTCTGCCTGTCTGTGTGTTGTGTAATTGTGTCGGTCCCTTAAGCATCCTGAACTAACTAACTCCCAGCCCATAGCTTTCAGAGCGGAGTGGAGTGCAGTGCGGTTCTGGGGCCGTGTTGAATAGATTGGGTTGATAAGCTTTTGGGCTCAGTGGACCGTGGGATAGGATGGCAGAATGCTGCTAGAGCCCGCTTGCCTGACTGCACGACTCAAAATGTTCACACACACACACACACACACACACACACACACACACACACACACACACACACACACACACACACACACACACACTAGCCTGCACATTGTTTCAACACTTTGTCTCTCTCACTCTATCAAAATCCTCTAGACGGACACACATACACACACAAACAGAGATGTAAACACACATGCACACACACACACAGACACACACACACATACCAGCATTCCCAAACACACTTGCACACCCGCGTGTGTAAGCAGGGATGCCTTGGGGCTATGGAATGGCGGGCTAACTAGTAGGTGACATTCCTGGTCGCCGTGGAGACCGTATGAAGTGGTGGCGAGGGTGCTTGTCAGGCAACAGGAATGCTGCTGCCAGAGGGGTCAACTACCCAGCTTTGCAGGGGCATGCCCAGAGCAAAGCCCACAGCCACCTTTTCTCTTTGTCGCTTTCCCTCCTCTTTGTGTTTTTTATCCTCTTTATATTTCTTGCTCTCCCTCCCTCCCCTATTTATTTCTGTATGTTTTGTGTGTCTTTCTTTCTTTTTTGATTTCCTGCTTGCTTTCTTGTTTTCTTTCTTGAGTTATTGCTTTCTTGCATTCTTGCTTTCTTGCTTGTACTCTGTTCATCTCTGGGCTGATCTGTCACCCTCTGTGTGTTTTCCTGGGAAGTAACCTGTCAGTCACACTCAAAGACAAACAAGACATTAATGCCCGGAGGAAATGTTACGGTACTTACAGTGTACTCGTCAAACACCAGAGGTGTATTTGAATTGTATTTAGTGGTGTGTGTGTGTGTGTGTGTGTGTGCATGTACGTACGCACTATGGGTGCATCCCAATATGTGACCTTGCCTCCTCCACTTGCTTCTCGTCATGATGACATCACTGACAACAGCATTATATTTCAATATCTTGCAAAAGCTCCATTGTAGAGTCTTTTTCTCGTTTGCAATTGGGATGGTGAATGAAAAACAGTCCCTCAAAAGTTGTTGTGGCTAGGCTGACAGCTGGGAAACTTTATCGTTTTCTCCACGGAGGAGGGGCCAGGAGGCGGGACGAGGAGACAAGCACAAGTGGAGGAGGCAAGGTCACATATTGGGATGCACCCTAGGTGAGAGCTCAATTTATTTGTGTGTGTGTGTGTGCGTAAGCAGATCTCCTCTACTCTGCATGTGGTTTATAGTATTTGTGTGTGGTATTAGTGTTTGTGAATGTTGGGTTTCCTATGTTCCCATCCCTGCCTGTGGATTCTGCACTAGAACACTTATCACATGGATTAGCAGTGGAGGAATATGGAGGATAGCGGGTCGGGTCCTATCTCTCTGTCAGCACCTGAACACCTGACAGGGGCATCTCTCTCCCTACCCTGGGGTGCATTTCTCGAAAGCGTAGTTGCTAACTACGGTAGCTACTTTGTTGGTTGCAATGCAATTTCCCATTGGCAACTACGCTTTCGAGAAATGCACCCCTGGTCTGTCGCCTTCTGTACTTTACAGAGAACCAGTTTGCCACTCAGTCAAAGAACAATGCCATACTGATACTGATACTGATACGATACTGACTAATCAAACACAAGGTGCTCTGTGTGTGCATACGTGCGTGCGTTCTACGTTCGTAGGTGTTTGCATGTATGTGCGGTGCGTTGCTCACTCTCTTAACAGTCAATTTAAGTGTACGTATATGAGTGAGTATGTACAAACCCCAACTCCGATGAAGTTGGGACGTTTGGTAAACAGTGAATAAAATCAAAATGCTATCATTTTCAAAACATTCAATCTATTCATTAGATGGAGAATAGTGAAAAGACAACATATTAAGTGTTAAAACCGAGAAAAAATATTGTTTTGGGGGACATATGTACTCATTTCTAATTTGATAAATCCAACACGTCTCAAAAGAGTTGGGACGGGGATCAGTGAAATTTAGTAAACATCCAAATAAGATAAAACAACAAAGAAGAACATTTCAAAATGAATTGTACTGACGGACAATATAGGTGTCCAGGTATAAGATCATCACAGAGAGGCTGAGTCACTCAGAATTAAAGATGCAAAGGGAATAATTACCATAGTTATTACATACATTTTTGAATTCCCTTTGATTTACCACGATTGAGTGTATATAAGACATATTTTTGTTAATAAAATCATTGTATAGGTTCATGACATCATGAAATATATATTGGCTGTAGTCTCACTCTAATTCCTGGAGTGCTAGAGCTATTGAAAATTGACCATATTAAGAATGCTTAATGCATGAAAATGAGACAGGGGTTTAACATTCTCCTAAGCACCTGAGCTCACTTGAAATAGACCCAGAAGACATGGGAAACTGTCCTTTGCTTACAGAAGTCAGCAGAAGTTGTAGAAGTCCATTCTTTTTGACAATAATAGAGCATTGCACATCCTGTGCTACAGTGAAAATGGACCATCCAACTTGTGTTAGTGCTAGCTTCAAAAGTCAGCCTCCATGATGGCATGCGGATGCAGTAGTGCATTGGTTAAGATGTTCTCACTCATCTGTAGAGTTAAATACAGTGCTGAATGGTATAAATGGGTTTTAAACAGCATGAAAAGCCACTCATTCATTATATTTTGAAGGGAGATCTTCGATTACTGCCACATAGTAAGGTCAAATTGCATTCTCTACTATGTTTTAACAGTTTGGCTCCATCATAAGGAGCAGCATGTGATAAAATGGTGGGTTTTTGGTCAAGACCTGTCACACTGTAAGCACTACAGAAAGGAAAACATTGCAAAACATGACAAGGAATACACCCACCATTTAAGCTGGTGAAATCATGTCCAAGATAGGAATTAACACTGTTTTTTATATAAAATCATCTCATCGGTTAATGTATTTAACTTATAAGTGTTGTCTTTTGTTTTGTTTTTAGTCTTCCTCGACATTTGCTGCCATTTATTGTCCCCGTCCCAACTCTTTTGAGACGTGTTGGATTTCTCAAATTAGAAATGAGTACATATGTCCCCCAAAACAATATTTTTTCTCGGTTTTAACACTTAATATGTTGTCTTTTCACTATTCTCCATCTAATGAATAGATTGAGTGTTTTGAAAATGATAGCATTTTGATTTTATTCACTGTTTACCAAACGTCCCAACTTCATCGGAGTTGGGGTTAGTAGATCTACTCTGTGTGGTCTAAAGTAACTGGTGTGTATGCTATTTGTTGTGTATGGTATGAGTGTGAGTGTTGGGTTTCATGTGTTGACATCTCGCCACTTCTCTTGTGGATTAGCGGTGGAGGAGTATGGGGGCTAGAGTGCACTATCACTCTGTCAACACCTGAACACAGCGCCTGGCACCACGGGGCGTCTCCCAACCATGTGTCAACCACAGGCAGCTCTCCTCTCCTCTCCTCTCCTCTCCTCTCCTCTCCTCTCCTCTCCTCTCCTCTCCTCTCCTCTCCTCTCCTCTCCTCTCCACACCTGCCCTCCCCTCTCCACACCTCCTCTCTCCTCTCCTCTCCTCCTCTTCACTCTCCTCCTCATCCTCTCTTCTCCTGCTCCTCTCCTCCTCATCCTCTCCTCTCCTCTCCTCTCCTCTCCTCTCCTCTCCTCTCCTCTCCTCTCCTCTCTTCCCCTCTCCTCTCCTCTCCTCTCCTCTCTCAGCCCCTTATCTCTACAAGGGATTAGGCCAGAAAGTTATGTTGGATAACCGCATCAAGGCTGCTGATATACTGGTGTGTGTGTGTGTGTGTGTGTGTGTGTGTGTGTGTGTGTGTGTGTGTGTGTGTGTGTGTGTGTGTGTGTGTGTGTGTGCGTGCGTGCGCGTGCGTGCGTGCGTGCGTGCGTGCGTGCGTGCGTGCGTGCGTGCGTGCGTGCGTGCGTGCGTGTTTTATTGTGTGTGTGTGTGTGTGTGTGTTTTATTGTGAGTGTGTGTGTGTGTGTGTGTGTGTGTGTGTGTGTGTGTGTGTGTGTGTTCTCGTTCATCCTTGTGTGTGTGTGCGTGTGTGTTCATTCATCTGTGTGTGTGTGTGTGTGTGTGTGTGTTCATTCATCTGTGTGTGTGTGTGTGTTTTCGTTCATCTGTGTGTGTGTGTGTGTTTTCGTTCATCTGTGTGTGTGTGTGTGTGTGTGTGTGTGTGTGTGTGTGTGTGTGTGTGTGTGTGTGTGTGTGTGTTGTGCCCCACTCCTGTCATCATAGGAGATAGCTCAGTGGGTATCAGTGTCTTATCTGCTGCAGTGTGTCTAAGGGGAGGCAGTCAGGGGAGGTGAAGCGCTGCCTGTGAGGATACTGTGCTGTAGTAGCCACAGGCACAGGGTGGGATGGGCATCTGAGCAGTGCCCGGCAGGGCCAACTAAGGCTAGTGTGTGAGAGAGAGAGAAGCAGGGAAAGATAGCAGAAAAGGGGAGAGAGAGAGAGAGAGAGAGAGAGAGAGAGAGAGAGAGAGAGAGAGAGAGAGAGAGAGAGAGAGAGAGAGAGAGAGAGAGAGAGAGAGAGAGACCATGGCGACTGAGGCTTTTAGAATGGAAAGAAATGAAATGTGTGTGATGGAGAGAGGGAGAGAGAGAGACACTTTTGTTCCAGAGCAGGCTGAGGGCATTTGAGGTTAAAGGGAAGGAAGGAGGGAGAGAGAGAAAGAGTGAGAAAGAAGGACTGAGAGAGGGGGAAAATAGTGAGATGGGGATGAAAGGGTAGGGAGCAAAGTAAGTGAAAGTGTGTGTGAGAGAGAAAGCGAGAGATCTCAAAGAATGAGAGAATGGTAAAGAAGAAATGAGAGAGTGAAAGAGATGGAAGAGAGAGGGAGATAGAGAATGTGTGTGTTTGTGACCGAGTGCTGTATGGGATTGCAGAGGGTAATACTGAGTCTCTAATGGGACTGCACTCTGATGGCTTGGCCAGCGGTGCCTCTCTGGTGCCATCGGCGTCAATTTTGGGTGCTGCTGAAGCTCATCACTGTTATTACCCCCCATCAGTGGAGTCATTTGGCCATACTGGGTGGCCGGGCCTGCTGCCTGGCTGGCTGGCTGGGTGACAGACTGGTGGTGGCTGTCATTTAGCTGAGCTGTGTTCAGCTGAGCTGTGCAGAATTCAGGAGGAGTTGCTGCCTGTTTGGTAGCCAGTGACCAGAGATTAGATGGTGGTGATGGTGGTGGTGGGCTTGGTGGTGGTGGTGGGGTTGGGTATGGCCTCTGACTCCTGCTCACTTTCGCTTTATTTGTTTCATCTCTGCAGCATAAGTTGCTGTCATTCTCATCCAGTCTTGTTCGCTCTAACGATTTTTTTTCTCCATTCACTGGCTTGCTCTCCTCTTTCAGCACAGTTTTTTAATCTCCATAGTCTTTTGCCTCCCTCTTCTTCCCTCTCTTTCTGAAACTCTCTCTTTCTGTCGCTCTCTTGCACTCTCTCTCTCTCTCTCTCTCTCTCTCTCTCTCTCTCTCTCTCTCTCTCTCTCTCTCTCTCTCTCTCCTTCTCTCCCTCTCCATGGGGTTCAGGAAGACTGGTAATGAGAAATACAGTGTACAGTGCCAGTAACTGAAGTAGGTGCCGGGTGCCAGGAACTGGAGCAGGTGATCTGAGAGAATGATTTGACCTTTGACTTCTCTTACTGTTGTCAGACTGGCGAGAGCGGAGCTGCTGCCCCTTCCCGCAACAACAGTTATGTTTGGAACCAAATTCCTTACCTGCACTCATACCGGGGTCTGGTTTATTTTTTAGCGCTCTGATTCTCGGCATGAACACAGGTACTGGCACCCAGACTAAGATGGACCGGGGCCCCTACTAGGATACAGGTTGCTATGGGGCCCCCTGGAAGACACATTTCGCGACAAATTTACTTAGACAGTGTCTATGTAACACTCAATACGGCAGATTTCTTTTTCAATAGTGCACCACAATTGTCACAATTCTGCATTTTTTAAATCTGGCCCTGCTGGCACCCGCATGGTTCTCTGTCGGCCGTAACACGCTATCTCTCACCGTTTCTCAAAGTGAAGTGTCCTGGAAAAAAGTGTGTAGTGGCCCAAGCGGAACTGCTGTACGTTCACTTCCACGCATCCATTATTATTCGTTTAAAATGCTTGTCAGGCTTTGAGCCTGGTCTTGTGAGGACGCGACTGAAAGGCTTTAGCACTCAGAGGGGGCAGCACACTTCACTTTGAGAAACGGCCTCTGTGTCTGGTCTTGTCTGCAGGCTTGCAGCTGGGCCGTGAGGGGCAGAGGGCGGAGTTCATGCTGGTGTGCCGCGACACGTCGGGGGAGCAGATGGGCAAAGGGGGCGACGCCGTGCTGGTCAGCATCGTACACAAGGAAAGGAAGGACTGGTGAGTGTGAGGGGAAATACTACAGGCACAGTGGCTATTCTGCAGTACAAAGGCAAAGTGCAGTAATTACATATTTTATCAAAATTGCGATTAGACTGAAAATGGTCTTCATAACAGCTCCTTTATCTTGTGACAAAGCCTTATGGTCCAATGTGTCCTGTTTTAGAGATATTGCTGTGTCAAATTTGCAGTCACTACAATGTCCAACCTTCAATTCCAAGGTTGGCGTAATTACTGCCTTTGTAAGGCAGTATTGTCACCCTTTCAGCGGCTGACAAACTGGATTGAGAAAGTGAAAGTCCTACCAGATATTCCTTCTGCCTGTGCTCTTAACATGGGTCCATCAACCTGGCTGAAGGGTGGCGGTGATTTGAATCGGCCAGATCATTGAATTGGTTAAAGGCCAACTTCCGATAAAACACAGTTTTACTCACTCCTTTCGAAGATTGGACGGTCACCCCAAGTTAAACTCACTTGCAAGGCTCTCATAGCGGTGCGTCAACTCTCCTGGCTGTGTTTCCCGGTGTTTCCCAATTGACATAAATAATGCAGAGAAACGAGCGAATCACGAAAGCCTTTCTGTGTTGCGTCACGTCGAAAGAAGGCGTTGCCCACAAAGGTTTATATCGACCCATTTATCTAAAAACATGTAGAGTAATTTTTTTCTGCTTGTTTTCAAAACAAGCAACGTCTGGTGGCCCGAAACCTAGCTTAGCTTAGCTATCAGCTGGTTGCTACTCTCAGGTACACACACAGCACAAAGCCTCATACATACAGCCAGCTCACTCTGGTTGCTCCGTGCCTGCAGCTCGCCTAGGGGTCGCTGTCAAAAGAGCACAGCCCTGAATGGAGCCTGCACGCCTCCTATAGTGCAGTACCACCCAGGGAAGTGGCGACTCTGTTTCCTATTACAGTCTCTCCAAGAACTGGAGGACTGAGCCAATCAGAGACGCGTTTCCACGAGAGCAGGAGGAGTGAGCCAATCAGAGACGCATTTCCAGGAGAAACACGGAACACTCTCTCGTTTCTCCACAAGCCACCTTGCCAGCTTGCAAAAACGTCTTGAAACAAAGCAACCAGAACGTTTTTTAAAACAGGACCAACGCGTAACACATTCAATAACAATGGGGAACACGGCAATATTAATGAAATGACGTTGAGAGGCCATCTTTAAAGTAAATACATGTATGTAGCAGCGTTTTTACTTTCTGAACCTGGCATGTCCGTCCCTTCACTAGTGTGTTTGCTTTTGCACAATCCGACGTTTACCCTGTGAAAATGCACATTCTGAACTTCACACTGCTCCACCACTACTATCAGAAAATTCAGTTTGCATTTTGGTACGGGTGGCTGGTCAGCTGGTCCGTAAATGTGAAACTGCTGTGTTAAAGTGTTAAAGGAGTCAACCTTATTTTAGGAAATACCTTACCTGTTGTTAAGCCCTGGTAAAATATGACAATACACATATTTTGTCTGTAATGTATATGATTGCAATACCTAGTTTGACAGTATAGCCATATTTAACTTAGCAATAGAAGTCTATGCTACCAAATAAAACATCATCAAATGCAAATGCATAAAACACTTTAAAAGGAATGTTGCAAGAAGACTATTTATGTCCATCCATTGATCACTTGTGGCTTGATGCTAATGGTGCCATTTACTTCCAGTGATTGTGCTAAGCCATGCTAATAATGCCAATCTATGTAAGTACTGAACGCAATGAGGAGAAAATGATATGCACATTCATGTCATGTGTAATACTTGGAAATAGTGAAAATCGAAAAAGGGTGGACTGTTCCTTTAATGGGACACTGTGTGAGATTTTTAGTTGTTTATTTCCAGAATTCATGCTGCCCATTCACTAATGTTACCTTTTTCAGGAATACTTACCACCACCATCAAATTCTAAGTATTCATTATGACTGGAAAAATTACACTTTTCATACATGAAAAGGGGGATCTTCTCCATGGTCTGCCATTTTGAATTTCCAAAAATGACTGTACTTGGACCATACTAGAAAATATTTGTTTATTACTTAGTAAACTTTCATGTAAATATCAAATTTGGCAATAGGCAGCCCAGTTTCAACGAGCAGCATAGTTGCAGTACCTTTTTTGACCATTTCCTGCACAGTGTCCCTTTAACGTCTCCTGCCGTCTCTCTCTCTCTGTCTCTCCTCCCTTGCAGCAGTGTGGAGGCCTCCATCACAGACAACAGCAACGGCTCCTACTCTGTCTCCTACACCCCCACGCTGCCGGGGCCCTACTCCGTATGGGTGTGTGTGAAGGCTCAACACGTCAAGGTAAACGGGGACCGGCTCTGAAATCTTCACCTGTTTGCACCACACTGTACTACATAGAGAGCAAAATAATATACAGTAACAGTAACTCATCCACTATGTTATGTCGGGGTGTGTGCGTGAGGAGGCTCAGTAAGTCAAGGTAATCAGGGACCTGGAGCTTTGTGCAAATTCACTATTGACTGACTTATCTAGTAGCACGGCTTGTACATAACCTGGTACACGGACATCTCTTGGTGCATGCTCTGCTGCGATGGCACCCCTGTAGGGCAATAAAGTCTATATATCTGTCTATCTACTGTATCTATATGTCTATCTACTGTCTCTCTCTCTCTCTGTCTCTCTCTCTCTCTCTCTCTCTCTCTCTCTCTCTCTCTCTCTCTCTCTCTCTCTCTCTCTCTCTCTCTCTAATGCTGGAGTATGCTGAGGTTGTAGGTGGGAGACAGGCCCTGAACTGTGCAGGATGACCTGGGCTACACATGAGCCTAATCGTAAACGTTCACTACACAATACACAATGTAGAATTACTACTCATTCCCTATGTACAGTACTCTGTGGGTTTGAACGAATGCTCAGCACTTGAAGGCAGAATCGGAAATTACAGTCATATTACAGGGCTTTGGTTACAAGTCATTGACAAATGAGAACAGGTCCCTTGCTCAGAGGCACTTGAGTAATAGATGATAATCGGCTTCTACCCTGCAGCCTGTCAATTCTAAGACCAACTCCCTTACCCATTAGGCTTTGGCTGCTCAATATTACAACTCACTTGGCCTCAGTAAACCCCATCGCCACTCTATTCAACTCCAGCACACAACCACAATCCCAATATCACACCCCCCCCAGCCCAGCTCAGCCCATCCATCCATCCATCCAGTCCACCAAGCAGCAGTCTTTCCCACACTGCAATCACTCAGGTGCAGAGAGATCGATTGCCCTGAACAGAGAAACTTTAATAGCGGCCACATAAAGAAAGCAATTTCAGTTGTGACGCTGACAGCCCTGGGCTCCTGAAGGTTCCTGCTTGTCTGAACTGAGCTGAGATCAGCAGTAAATGGAGAATGGGGGAAAAAATGTGAACGTGTACTGACTGTGTGCTTTATGTGTGTTATGTTCGATGACAATTCATATAAACCTTTGGACTTTGTATCAATTTTTTGTTTTGCTTACTACTGTATTATTTACGGTTTGTGTCATGTCTTGTAGGCCTACCTTCTTCCTTTCCCTTGGTATTTGTAGTTGACATTTGGCACTTTGAAACTCTAGATTTGAACCTTTGTGGACTGGCCATATAGTTTCATTATCGGGCAACTATAAAGACCATACAAATATCTCAGTGTGCCTACCTGTCTGCCTACCTGTCTATCTGTCTGTCTGTCTTCCTTCCTGCTTACCTGTGTGCCTGGCTGCCTGCCTGTCTGTCTGCTTCTTTCTTTCGGTCTGCCTATCTTCCTACCTGTCTTCCTGCTTGTCTATCTGCCTGCCAGCCAGCCTGTCTGTCTACCTTCTTGCCTAAATGTCTGTCTGTCTGTCTGCCTGCCCGTCTGTCTTCGTGCCTGTCTGTCTGTCTGCCTGTTTCCGCTTGTCTTCCTGTCTGCCTGCCTGTCTAACTGTATCTGCTTCCCTGGTGCTAGCCCTCTTGAGTCAGTGTGGGCCATTTGTGTTACAATGGCGGCAATTTACGCTGCTGGCTTTTTAATGATGCCCCCATCCCTGCTTCTGTTTCTGCCACTCGCTCTGAGCCAGAGAGAAGACAAATGACACCGCAATTACTACCGCCAGCATTAATGGGACTCTGGGATATGACCAGTGACAAGTCATCATCAACAACGGCTATCCCACAGGTGACGACCTGGCCCGTGGGCAGACGCGCAAAATGGGAGAGCACTGACATTGCATTTAAACGATTAGGTAGCACAGTAATTAAACACGGGGATGAATTAGGGGGACAAATGTAAGTATGAATTTCCATCGTCATCATCAACAACAACCACCGTCCAACAGATGACAACCTTAGCCCATGGGCACTGTAGAGGAATGGCAAATGTTAGATGGCCAGGAGGAGGGTATTACCGTTATTGACTTTGAAAAATGAGACTGCACATTCATTTAATGCACTGTTGAATTGGGATAAATGTCAGTGTGAGCACCCAACGCCCTCATCATTAGGCGTCCCACAGGTGACAACCTAGCTGTAGGCATAAAATGGGAGGGAGGCAGACAACAGAGAATAACAGTTGTTTTATTTAGAAAAAATGGGACAATCGGCCCTGCCGTGGCTCTAACGGTAGGGCATTGCACTGCGACGCTGGAGACACTGGTTCAATTCTGGCCCGGGTCATTTGCAGATCCTTCCCCGTCCGTCTCTCCCGTTGCCTAATGATAGAGTAGTAGCGCCCAATAAACGTGCATGGGCAATCGTAAACCACACACTACCTACGAGAAATTGCATAGGTAGCCCCCAGACTGTCCCACTTGTGAGATACTCACTCTGGTGTTTAGCAGGCAAGACAGGCACACTAAACAAAGCTGGGGTGCATTTCTCGAAACCATAGGTACTAGCTACGTTAGCTACTTTGTTATTTGCAATGCAATTTCCCTTTGGCAACTACCCAAGTTGTCGTCTGGCTAACAACCACGTTTTCGTGAAACACATCCCTGTATTGCAGGTTCAGGTTTCGGTGACATAACTTCCTCTTTCTTTTTTGTTTGTTGCAGGGCTCTCCTTTCGTGCTCAGCGTGAAGAGAAAGTTCCGGCGCCATCGGGGCGCGTTTCACTGCTGCTCCTTCTGCTCCAGCGGGGGCGCCAAAGAGGCCAGGTGTGCCTGCCCAGGCACCATGCCAGGTACGCTAGCTCAGTGGTTCTAATCTTGTTTTTCATAGCCCCTTAACACACGTCGTTCCAACACTGGAACATTGCAATAGTCACTGAAAAAAACGTTTCTAACATAGTACTATGAATAAACGTTACTAACATAGTACTATGAAAGTATGAATATACTAACATAGTACTATGACAGTGCACAGGGCCTTTAGTCATAACGGGTGTCACTTTCCACTGAACTCAATTCATTCTAATCTCCTTAAGAGCCATGGCAGCCATATGATGGCAGCTTACAACCTTATGTCATATACACTTGCCTCCAAAAAAGAGTTGTGGCCTACCCGTCTGTTTGGAATAACAGCTAATAACCTGACTTTCAATTAATCACTTGGCTTCAGTAGTCACTCATATGAAAGCTACAACCCTCTCGAATGAAAATGTATGTACAAAAATAAATTTCATGTTCCATAGAAAGATTGACCCTTTAATGAACACAGACAGGGCAGATTTTGATAAGACAAAAGTTTTGTCGCCTATCGAACATAATGTGAAAATGAGCAGATAAGTCACTTCAAAACACTTCAAATACGCAGATTGGGTGTCATACTTAATCACTGATTCACTCACACCTCTCCAGAAAATCATCTTTGGCCTTAGGTGTATGTTTAGGGTCATTGTAATCATGGAAAGCAACACAATGAAAATCAATGGAGTTCAATGAGAGATGGTGGCATATTTGCTATTCGTAGAGCAATACATTTTTAATTTCATGATAAAAGCCCTCACACACCAGCAGCATGCATGCAGCTCCACATAAGAGCTGTATCCCTCCCATGTTTGACTTTAGGCACCATGTATTGTTTCCAAATTCTTCACCTTTAACACCAAAGAAGTCTCTCCCACTGTCCTGTCTCAAAAAAGCCAGCAAAGAGTATGTCAGGCCTAATTCTGACAAAAATGAAGGCTAATGGGACTCATACTCTGAAGTGAAGATCCCAAGATCAACCATTTTAGAACTGATAGCATCAAAACTATATGGTGTTGGAGATGAAGAATATGAAAAAAGAGAAATGGTGCATAAAGTGAAACATGGTACAGATGCAGCTCTTATGACGAGCTGCATGCATGCTGCAGGTGTTTGAGGGTTTTTATCATTGATTAAATCATGAAGTTAAACATGTATTGCTCTACGAATAGCGAATATGTCACCATCTCTCATTAAACTCCATTGATTTTCATTGTGTTGCTTTCCATGATTACAATGACCCTAAACATACACCTAAGGCCAAAGTCGATTTTCTGGAGAGGTGAGAGTGATTCAGTGATTAAAGGAGAAGTCCACTTTTTTGAACATTAAAGCCATTTTCTGAGTGGTCTGCAATGTTTTAGAGTCCCCCTCGCCGTTTATTTCATGTTTGCTGCAGTCTCTGTTATTTGGCTGATTTGGATTTGATCTCAACCAGCTTTAGAATGGCCGTCTATGGGCACCTGCAACTCTGGTCTTAAAATCACCTTTAACATTTGTTTTCAAGAATATGCAACTCATCAAGTGTTCAGCAGTATTCACTGGTGTTCCTTAACAATTTTTGTAGCGAAATATGGCATCTGTCGTGTTTTATGTGTGTTTTATGTAGCAATTTGTAAATTAAGTTTCACTTTCACTTTCACTTTCTTTCACAAAATGGCTAATAAAAATGACAGAAGTCATATTTCGCCTTGAAACTTGTTAGGGACTGCTAGTGAACACCCCTAAGCACTTAGTGAGCTGTAGACTTTCGAAAACAAATGTTTAAGGTGATTTTAAGAACAGAGTTGCAGGTGCCCATAGACGGCCATTCTAAAGCTGGTTGAGACAAAATCCAAATTAGCCAAATAACAGAGACTGCAGCAAACATGAAATAAACGGTGAGGGGGACTCTAAAACATTGCAGACCACTCAGAAAATGGCCTTAATGTTCAAAAAAGTGGACTTCTCCTTTAAGTATGACACCCAATCTGCGTATTTGAAGTGTTTTGAAGTGACTTATCTGCTCATTTTCACATTATGTTCGATAGGCGACAAAACTTTCGTCTTGTGAAAATCTGCCCTGTCTGTGTTCAATAAAGGGTCAATCTTTCTTTGGTGCATGAAATTTATTTTTGTACATACATTTTCATTCGGGAGGGTTGTAGCTTTCATATGAGTGACTTCTGAAGCCAAGTGATTAATTGAAAGTCAGGTTATTAGCTGTTATTCCAAACAGATGGATAGGCGACAACTCTTTTGGAGGCGAGTGTATATTATATGAACAGTCGCCTCCTTGTCGATTGTCTCTGATGTAGTCCGGGCAAAACACCTCATTTTGGAGCCAAAAATAGTATGTTTTAGTGTCTCTTTTTCTGGACGCTTCATAGATGGGCTGTAAGCTACAAAACAAACTCTTACAATTAGTCTGATGGAAAAGGCTGATTGCCTGGGCTAATAGGCTGGCTTCCCATGTTCAGAAAGTAACATCATGTAGGGTAGCAGTAGCGATAGCTTAATGATCCCGAAGGAAATGAAGGAATATAGAGTCAACAAATATTTACCAATTGACAGAACCAAATGATAATAATTAGTGCCACTCTGATGAGCCAATTAGTGAGATCGCCTGACTTGGCTGAACAGGCTGCAGGAATGCGGTGCATGGCAGAAAGGAACGCTTCTTTCTCAAGTAGATTCGTTCAGCTCTACACTTGGACTTAACCAGAAAAATGATTGCCATTGATGTACATTCTCTGGCATACACACATTCTCTCTCTCTCTCTCTCTCTCTCTCTCTCTCTCTCTCTCGTATTGTCTTTTCTCTGTGCATCTGTGTACGACAGGGAGGAAAACACAGTGGAAAAGTAATATTTGCCTGCTTGTAATCTTTGCTGAAAGCTTATGATTTGCATTTCTGCACAGATCAAAAGCAAACAAAGCAAACAGCCTTTGAGTAGGGGAGAAATCAGCAAGACTCGTATTTCTTGACACCCAGGGAAACGACACACAAAGCATTTGGGGAACAAGCGCTTAGTTTTAATACTGTGCATTCCATCTCTGCCCGAAAAAAGATGATCACGATTTCTGTGTGTGTGTGTGTGTGTGTGTGTGTGTGTGTGTGTGTGTGTGTGTGTGTGTGTGTGTGTGTGTGTGTGTGTGTGTGTGTGTGTGTGTGTGTGTGTGTGTGTGTGTGTGTGTGTGTGTGTGTGTGTGTGTGTGTGTATGCTTGCATGTATGCTTGCATGTACTGTATGCTTGTGTTTGTGTGTCCTTGTCTGTCTGCGTGCTTGCTCATATGTGTGTGTGTGTGTGTGTGTGTGTGTGTGTGTGTGTGTGTGTGTGTGTGTGTGTGTGTGTGTGTGTGTGTGTGTGTGTGTGTGTGTGTGTGTGTGTGTGTGTGTGCGTGTGTGTGTGTTATTGCAGGAGGATTCCAGGGCTGTGGGCACGGGCATAAGGGTCACCCAGGGAAGCCCCACTGGTCCTGTTGTGGCAGCCTGGTGGAGGCCTCCGAGTGCCAAGTGCGGCCCCCTGGCACTGCCGTCATGCCCAGCTCCCAGCTCAGGACTGTGGAACTCTGAGCCAGCCGCTGGACACACATGGATACACACACCCAACACACTGTAACAGTACACACACACACACATATTCCCTTGTGGTAGCACAAAAATGCACACACGCGAACATTTCTAAAGCACAGAGCACAACACTTGCGCGTGCATGCACACACACATGCACGCACGCGCACACACACATAGAACACACACTTTTAGTTTCACTTCGTGTGACTACCATCATCACCTCAACTGAGTTCAGGAAGAGTATTTGAAATGGCAGATCACAGATAAACACACACACACACACACACACACACACACACACACACACACACACACTACACCTACTCCCATCACTCATACACACACACACACACACTCTCACTCAGACATCGCATATCACACACACACTCACATATCATCACACCCAGCCTAGGAGTCTGAGTCGGCTATGTCTTTCACTCCATCTTCCTACCTCTCTCCTGGAGAAGTCATATCTGTCCTCACACGTTCATATCACACGTTTCATATCATACATTTCAGATTGTCTGACACACACACACACACACACACACACACACACACACACACACACACACACACACACACACACACACACACACACACACACACACACACACACACACACACACACACACACACACACACACACACACACACACACACACAGAGCTATCCTATCGGTTTCACTGCTGGCACATATTGTACAGTGCACTGCACACTACAATGGAGTTCTCCCTGTGAATTTCTGCGTCGCTTGATTTTAATTTAGATAAGCTGTCCATGAGCCAAGATGACCGGGGATCTTTGTCTTCCTTTTTCCCCTATTCTCTTTGTTTTACTTCTTTTTACTTGTCTTTTTTCCCTTTTTGCTTTCTTTGTCTTTTCTCTCTTTTTTTTAAAACTTGAACTTTAACTTTGAAAAATGACTTTACGTTTGTCACACCGACTCACAGTTCATGCCTTTTGCACCCTTTTGATATTTTTAGAGGAGGGGAGGCATATTTCACTTTTAATTATTACTTTTTCATGCCACTTAGGAGTTTAAGCTCTGTTTCACTTTTCCTGAATAAGGTGTTGGTCATGGTATAGACAGAAAATAAAATGATCAGACCATATTTTGTGTTTCTATCATGCACAATTACACCGGCCCCTCTGGTGCACTGAGGTGTAGATAACACACATTACAAAAGACCACTTGGGAGGGAAGACAGTTCCTGAAAGCACAACATAAAAGAATTCCCCTTGTCACTACTGCCTTACAAAGACAAAGTGCAGTAGCTATATATTTTTCCAAAATTGAGTTTAGACTGAAAATGGTCGTCATAACGCCCCCTTTATACTGTGACAAAGCCTTATGGTCCAAATGTGTCCAATTTTAGAGATATTTGCAATAACTACATTATCCAACCCAAATACCAAGGCTTTGAAGGCATGATTCATATCAGTTTCAATGTTGGTTAAGTTACTGCACTTTGCCTTCGTAGGGCAGACTCGTAGCCACAACAGTACTATAGCGAAGTTTATGGCTGGTCCAATTGAATCAGTGGATGATGGTGATGAGCCTTATTCAGTTGAAGTGGCTTTGACTTTGTGCAGTGCCCTTGCCTGAGGGGTTCTGCCTTTCACACCAGCAGGGTGGCCACAACGCCTCAGATCAGGAGATGAGATGGGACTTTGATGACATTATTATTCATATCACTACTGACAGCCAATGCTACTGCCTCAAGGACTACCAATACATTCATGGCCACCGCCATCACCGCTACTCTCACTAGGACCACAATTACTTCCACTTTTATATTACACTTAGCTGACGCTTTTTACCCAAAGCGACTTTCAGTTACATTATTATCAGCACAGGGTATTGGTTACAGTCCCCGTAGCAATGTGGGGTTAGGTGCCTTGCTCAAGGCAAGGGCACCTCAGCCATGGAGTGAGATAGGGATGGGAATGGTAGGATTCGAACCTGCAACCCTTTGATCTAAACCCCATCTCCTTAACCACTAGGTCACGGCTGTTCGTCTATTATTCTACTATTACTACCTAACTGTATTTACCACTGCTGGCGTTACCTTTCTTTGTGCGTCTGTTGAAGTGTGACAATGATGTTATTTCCGTCACCACCATCACCACTACTGCCATTAGAACTAGGATATCAGTGCTGGCACTACATTTATTGTTTCTTCCCTTTTGTTCTGTCCATGTTCCGTGTTCCGTGTTCTGCCACTGCTACTGCCACCAGAAGTAGCACCACTGACACTGCCGTCACCTTTTCTATTGACATTGTGTTTTTCCTGTCAGCACCACTGCCACCATCCTCGTCACCTTGACTGCCACCACTGGCGTTGCTTTCTACGAACCCTAAAGCCACTGCTGCCACCACCTCTTTGTGCGTCTAAATGAGCCTCGATGTCGTTATTCCCGTCGGCACCTTCTGTCTACCTACTGCTACGACCACCGCCATTGCTGCCTCTACCAGCTACTGGTGGAGAGTGAGGCGGCACCTTCCTTTGTGTGTCTGCTGCTGACATGAGCCTTGATGTGATTGGTATTCCTGTCACCACCACTGCTACTGCCACAGTCACTGACTTATAGAAGTCAGTGGCCACAGTTACCGTCACTGCTGCCATTACCGCCACTAGACAGTGGCACCACCTTTTTTGGTATGTCTGTTGAAATGGGCCTTGATGTCACTATTATTCACACCACTGCCACCCCTGCTGCCATTTACCACCACCACCTTCCTTTGTGTGCGTGCGTGCCTGCCTGCGTGCGCACGTGCGCCTGCCTGCCTGTATGCCTTTGTTGCTTAGCCAGCATATTCCTAATGAATATCATAATGTGTTTTATTGGGCGCCCCTTTATGGTGTCGTTTATGTTCTCATCAGGCCGTTTATTCTCTCCTGATTCCCTAATGGCCGCCTGCTTGGTACAGTGCGGAGGGTGACTGATAAAGTCACTTGTCATTGTCCTTCTCCATGCTGCACCATTTGCATTAGCAAAGAGACACGCAAGACATTTCAGATATGCATAAGGTTAATGTGGATTTAATTGCGGGAGGTTTTACGTTGGGTCGCTGTTCGAATGAGTTGTCTACTGATTTGTCTACTGTATGGCATTTTAGAAATGTAGTGTTTACTTAGAAGAACCAAAGATGCCTCTCGTATAACTACTGTATTGGTGCCTTAGAATGTATGTAAATGGGTGTGTCATTTCTCTCGTAGGAGAGGGAGTCAAAAATTGTTTTCCTTGATTCCTTTTGTTGTTGAATGAATTTGTCTTTTACCCTTTTTACCGTTGAGTAACCAAGATCAACAATGTAGGGGATTTCTAACTCACTACCTCCATGCCATTGCTATCTGAAGACTGAATAATAGTGAACACCCTTAATTCTGAAAGGCAGTGGTTCATGTTTGCTGACCTCACAACTGGTATAGAGGCAGAGGAGATGTGAACTATGTGTAGTCATATGGAGTCGTGATTTTGTTTGTGCTTGTGTTTGTTTTATTCTTTTTAATGTAACTTCCAATAAAACAACTGGCTTTTGCAAATGTTCTTATTGTTCACATTTCAATATCCTTGTACTTTTTTACATTCTCATGTTACCACCACTGTGGTCCCATAACTCTTGTTATTTTGTTGCATTATTACAAATGTGTTGGTATAGTCTGTGCAGCTAGAGGCACTTCATAGGTTGGATTGCTTACTTTTAAACATTGGCTGTTGACTTTATTGGATATTACGTTACAGGTGAATGGAGTGTGTAAAGCACTCTTATCCCAATGGATACAAATATGGATTTGGGTTTCAGTGTCTGCAGACTGGCACGCTGGAAATGTTTTTTGTAGAGACTTTATCACAGAAGGGCCTTGATTACATTTGTTTTTGGCCCTTGTTGCCCATCCAGAAAGCAGATTTAGTTACTCTCATGAAGAAAAACTCAGTAAATGGTAAATGTATGGTAATACAATAAAACAGATCCTTGTGAAGCTTTATTATCACGAAGTAAATAGGGGACCAATTACAAACAAAACAACAGGGAACAAAACAACATTGGTGAAATCCGTGAGAATGCAACAGATTTTGTGTCCATTTCACGGAATTCTGTGAGATCAGGATGAACTTGACATTGCATGTTTATGTCAGTGCAGAATAATAATACTTTGTAAGGAATGCCTTGTTAACACAGCAGACGCAGCAAAGCCACAGTAGTCCTGGATGTTTGGCCACCAAAGATCAAGAGATGAAACTACAGGATGTGGAAGAGTCCGTCAGGCAAACTCACATCAAACTCATCATCAGGACCCGATTCTCACTGCACTCTGCCAACTTAGGTAGGTTTTCTCATGCTTACATATGATGTTACTGGTGTTCCTTAGCCTACTCATTTATAAGCATTAGTACATGTTTTCTTTTCATTAGCCCATTAATAAATGTTAATTAAGTGTTAATAAAGTCTTACCAAATGTGTTATGTACTGTAAAACCATTTGACTTGTTACTAAAACGATTAATCTGTGAGACCCCTCTATTAGAAGAGTTACAACATATTCTTCAAAATTGACATTACACCAATACTTGGACATTTTGGGGGGGGCAGGTGGAACGTCCGACTGCCTTACTAGCTGGAGAGGCTATATATTATATTGGGCCATCATTGTCACATGCTTTTGATCATTAAGCATTTTTAGATGTTCATATCAACATGGACCACAGTGCATTGTGACAAAAAAAAGCGTTCCAAAAGGGCACTTTTTGTTTAGTAGGGCAAAGGGGCAGCACCTTTAGCACCACCTCATCCCTATCTGTGCACGCCAATGTCTCCCAGCATGTTTAAGTGAATTGGAGCCATTGGGCTGAATCAACGTCAATCACAACTATCATACAGTCATAAATAAGGTGATGAAGCAGACGAATCTGCATGCACCAACCAGGCGCTACCTCTCATAACCTCACGGGGGCAGTAGTTAGTCACAGCTCCTATTAGCACCCCTCTGTGAGAGTGTGTGGTGGTCACCTTGTTATTGAAGAAAATGAACAGCCATACAAATGTCCCTTGGTGATGAATTTGTGGGCTGAAACTCTGTAAATGAACTTTTTATTACCTTTGGGAGATTGTCATTTCTAATCAGCCGACAGTAATCAGTTGTTATACACATCACAGGATCCTTATTCACACTTTGAGGGCAATCGTGTGACGCCGGTTCATTGTGACAAAATTACAGGTTTATTGCTTGACCTTGTCATCATTAAGCTTTGAAAGGTAATGTTTGTTGTCGTAAAAGAGAAATGAGCTTCGGCAAGCCGGGGTGTTGTGCATGTCTGACTGTGTCATGTGCCCATTCTACCATGCCAAAAGTCCAATGTGATAGACCCATTGGGAGACTCCCATTGCCACTGGGACACAGGTCACCACAGCACACAGCATTAGGGCTGGGTAAAATAATCGAGTTAATTGATAATCGATCGAATCGAATCGAAATTCACATAATCGATTCACAGGGCACAAAATCGTTTTTTTTTTGTTCTTTTTCTTTTTGTTCTTTTTGTTTAATTTATGTCTATGGAAAATACCCAGTAGGTATTAGTCAATTAGGCCTAGGCCTACTTATTACAAATTCGCTATCTGTTAACACTGTCAAGCCACAGCCCTTTGACATTTTTATATAAAAATAGGCAATAGCATCTTTTGGGGGAAATCTTGGCACCAAGAAGGGAACTGATTGAATCGATTTGGAATGAATCGAATCGAATCAAATTGAATAGTGATTAATTAATTCAAAGCCCTAAGAATCGATATCGAATCGATACAGGAACATAGCTGCGATATCCATCCCTATACAGCATACAAATAAATACAGTAGCAACGAAATTTTGCTGCACCTGTGCAAGGGGGCTGCCCAGCTACTGTAGTGCCCCACAGTGCAGAAGGACAGTAAGTACCTCAGTCAGCAAGGCTGGACTGGTAATTAGGCCATTTCCTGGTGGGCTGACTGTGCTCAGGGGCCATCGCAGTTGTTTTTATTTTAATTCATGTTAGACACCCACCCACAATTCAGAGGGGGTTGCACAAAAATCTCCGAGCCTTTTTTTGTCTCAGTCCAGCCCTGTAGCCTATCTCAGTCAAGGTCTTATGAGGTAGTGTTGGACTGCCCCTGCAATGTCTATGTCTACTATGATCATGCCATGATGATGTTGGTGTGGATCCTTGGGTCTTGCGATAGATACGCTAAGTTGCCATAGATACGCTACACAGGTTTCAACAGGGCTGAGACAGATTCATCTGAAAGGGACCCCCCACCCGACACATACAGTAGAATGTAGTGAGGCCCCTGCCTCCTTGGGCACGGGACAACTGACCTGTTTGTCCCCAACCCCACCAACCCCCACACTGTATGTATTGAGAGAGGGGGGGGGGCTTTCAGATTATTTTGTCCTGGGCCTGGCTGAAGCTGTCAGCAGCTCTGTGTGTCACAGGCTCATTACAGCATGTAAGGCCTACTTGTTTCATATTGGGAGTCCTACAAGGTATTGCACTGTGAACAGGATGGCATTGAGTTTACAGCTTGTGGACATGTACCAATAGATTATAGTAGCCTACATCAGCACACAGGGACAAAAAGGAAGTATGGTTGTCTCACTTAAGCCGGTAGTTCTGTTAAATCAGAGACGTGCCGTTTTTTGAGTTGATTGCGCCACGTCTATTTTTTGCAGGTAAGGGATCATCACTGATGCGACACAGGGGAAACTGCCAAAACTGAAACGGCAAAATACTAGAATCAGACCTGACCTTTTAACAAGAGAGACACACACACACACACACACACACACACACACACACACACACACACACACACACACACACACACACACACACACACACACACACACACACACACACACACAACCCATATCTCATAGTCCTTCTCCCTTCCTTCCCCTTTGTTGCTATCAGTGTGTTGTTCAGGTGCCAAGTTTTGCATTAAGTTTTGCAGCGTAACGTTCAAGGACGAGATTTAATCAGCAGCATCAGTGGCCTGCTGCACACCTCACGGCTCACCACCTCAGGCTGGTAATGTACACTACACCCGAGACCATATCCATATTCAACCAATTCATCTTCACAGATAGGGGTGTCATCCGCACAAACAGAATTCACCTTGGTGACGTGTCGAGATGAGCTACCCTTCAAGTTCAGCTACTGTAGCTACTGTAGCTGTTAGGCGTGCACAGATATGAAAGACGTGGTGCTAAACAAAGCACCTGCCCCTTTGCCCTACTGGCAGGGGCGGAGCAGGGGGGGGGGGGTGCATAGGGGCCAGGAACCCCCGGCCTCACCACTATGGGGGTCCTGCCAGTGACTTTTGATTGCCAAGCATCTTGTAGGGACGATATTTCACGGGCCCAACGCCTCTGACACATCTCCCGCCCCCCCTGTCCCAATACCAATGCTCCGCCCCTGCCTACTGGACAAAAATGCCCTTTTTTTGTCACAATGTACTGTTCCGTGTTTACATGATAATCTGCAAATGCTTCATGATCAAAAGCATTTGACAATACTGGCCAGATCTATATAGCCTCTGTAGCCTAAGGTAGCCAAAAGTTCCACTTGCCCCACCCTCTTCACCACCTGCCCCCCAAAATGTCTGTGCACACCTGGTATGGTCCATTATGGTAGCCATTATGACTCATTACACCAGTGGTGTAGTCTACGTAGAACGCAGGTATACGCAGTATACCCAGGGATTTCAGCATACCCACTTAAAATTGATTGATCCATTATTTAGAATAGCACAAATATGCACAGTCTAACCAGAATAGCACACATATGTATAGTACATCCACGTAGAAAAATGCTCAAATATACAGTATACCCACCGCAAAAAAACTACACCACTGCATTACACAGTAGCAGGCCTAGGGGTTAGGGTTTGGTTTTGGGCTATGTTGACAGGGCGTCCTCCTCTCAAACAGAAACAGGCCGCTGATGTGTTGATTCGAGCTACTCGTCGAGTTGAGCTTTGGCTATGTTAACACCCTATTGGTACATAGCTCATCTTGACGAAGGCTGATCTTAACAGAACACCAGAACTCTATGCATAATTATCCGTGTAAACTTCCAGTCTGAGGTGAAGTGTTGAAGAATGACTAAGGAGAATTATTTCCAAACAAATGTGATTTTTTAAAATGCATTAGTAACGTTATAGGCTTTGCCTAAAGTTATAATATAATAGTAAAATTTGGCTTTTGCATCAGCTTTGCCACCAGTGGACACATTTATAAACAAGATGTGATGAATAATTGCCTGAAACAAGCTTATCTATCAAGACGGATGCGACCAAAATATCAGACCAGTCAGAGGACAAAGTGACCAGCTGGCTGGCTGGCTGGTTGGTTGGCCACCCCATTGCATATGCAATCCCCATTTGTCAGTGCACCAACCTGTCGTGTGTGTGTGTGTGTGTGTGTGTGTGTGTGTGTGTGTGTGTGTGTGTGTGTGTGTGTGTGTGTGTGTGTGTGTGTGTGTGTGTGTGTGTGTGTGTGTGTGTGTGTCTGTGTGTGTGTGTGTGTGTGTGTGTGTGTGTGTGTGTGTGTGCGTGTGTGTTGGGTTGAGGTTGGGTCATTAGATGCCACCATCTGTTCCAGTGCCAGCTCTCCACCCGGTGATGTGCCCTCCCACGTGTGCCCAGGGTAGAGCTGCCATTTCTGGGAAGGGTTGGCAGAGGGCTGGGTGGGTCAGGTTGGTAGGTAGGAGTTGTGTGCGGGCAGTACATGGTCAATCTGACATGCAAGCCGCACAGACCAGTGCCACCTGACCTTTGTGACTGTGCTGCGCACTGTGTGTCCAAGGCTCACACTTTTTGAGACGTGCGTGTAGGTGCAGGTTTAGATTTGTGCATGTATGGAGGTTGACAGGGGTGTGTGTGTGTGTGCGTGCGCGTGTGCGTGCGTGCGTGTGTGCGTGTGTGTGTGTGTGTGTGTGTGTGTGTGTGTGTGTGTGTGTGTGTGTGTGTGTGTGTGTGTGTGTGTGGGCAGGGGGTTGACATGGCTTGGGGTGTCAGAAGGTCGGGATGTCAGAAGGCTCACTTTTTTATTTAATGAATTTTGAAACTTTGTGTGTGTGTGTGTGTGCGTGCGTGCGTGCGTGTATATGAGAGGGTGTGAAGTTGACATGGCAGGAGGTCAGTACAGGACAGGTCATCAGATGTAGCCAGCAACTTTTTACCCATTCCTTCATCTCTGACCCTATAGTGTTATGTGTGTTTGCTCCCTATTTTGAGACTGCAAATAGAAATTTTATGTCAACAAAAAATACATTTTAATATTTCTAATCACGTAACATCTGACCATGAATGGGTACCATTTCCCATGGCGACCCAGATCAGAGTCCGGCCTGAGTCATGCCCCAATACCCCGTCTCTCTGTGCAATGTTTTTATGTGTATTTGTTTTTTTTAGAGTATGAGTGTTTTAAGGGAGTGAATGTACATGTATGTTTTTATGGTGAGACGAAAGATACATTTCATGCTTGCATGACAAATAAAGTATTCTATTCTATTCTCTCTACCACTCATTCCCTGTCTAGTCTTCAGTGTCCTGCTCTGCCACTAAAAGCAACAAAAAACAAATAAATAACGAAAGAAAAATACCTGTCAGTTCTTCATACAAACCAAAAAGCCTCCTGCACTGCACTGCAGGAACAAACAGACACTCACTTGCAATGAGCTATAGGGATAGGTGACTAGGATGTCCGTGTCCATCCTCTTTCTTTTTCCTTTAGATACATAATATTCCTCCATTACCGCCACCGCACATTCCCCTCCATTACGTGCCCCTCAGAAGCATTTAATCTCCATCTTTTATTCTCCGTCTGTCCGACAGCACATTCCCCTAGCCCCCTTCATTTCCCCCCCTCCAGCTCATTGATGTCTTTTCATTTGCACTAAAATGGCCTGTAAATGCACCACTCTTCTGTGCAGTTTTCCTTTTTAGAGTGATTTTCTTTTTTGTCCTATTTTCTCTTTTAAGGAGGCCGAGAGTCCATTTGTAGAGGCAAAGATAGCTGGAAACAGCACTCTCCCTCTCTCTCTCTCTCTCTCTCTCTCTCTCTCTCTCTCTCTCTCTCTCTCTCTCTCTCTCTCTCTCTCTCTCTCTCTCTCTCTCTCTCTCTCTCTCTCTCTCTCTCTCTCTCTCTCTCTCTCTCTCTCTCTCTGTCAATCTGTCTCTCTATCTGTCCACAGCTAACTATCTGTTCCCCTGTCTCTCTGTCTCTCCTCCTCTCCTCTCCTCTCCTGTTCTCACCCCTCTCATTTCTTCCTGTTTCACTCTTCTTTCCGCCCTCCTTTTCATCTCTTTTCCACTCTGCCACCTCTCCTCCACCCTTCTTGCCATCCCCGCATATCCTGGGCCGAGAGCATCCCTCTCCATCAATGTGGTGCAAGGTGAGAACTCTTCCTCACCTGTCAGCCGCTCGTCTCATCACATCACCGCTGCAACATTGTTGTGACAAGGCTCTGACGGGGGCTCCTGTGATAGGGTCTTAATCCAGTCATATCTATAAAAAGCCGATGAGTCTGAGTGGTGGCAGCCGATTTCTCAATGGTTTTACGTGAACCGTGCAAGACCGTGTGAGCATGTGACGGACCTGTTTGTCAAATCATGTGGCATTGACTTCATGCCCTTTCTGGTGTCACAGTGGCACTTTGTAATCACTACTGCCTATGAAGCATCTATTATGCATGCATTAGTGTTTAAATAACAGTTTTGGTGAAAAAATAACTAGGCTTATATATCCAAAGAGTTAGTTGTATACAACTGGGGTCTTCTTGTAAGCATAAATGACAATTTGTTCTACATCTAAATAACTTCCTCAGTTGTCTGATGTAATCGTGAGTATATCATATAACTCCTCAAAATGTAAAAAGAGAAAGACTAGTAGACTGCCAGACAAAGATAAAATGACAAAGAAATTCAAACGCAAATGGTATGAAAATTTACTGAGAGCCAACAGACAAACTGGCAAGTATTATGTCGAAATACTCATTATCACGTGATGGGAGCAAATGAATAGTGTTAACTGAGAGTTAATAACTGTGTTATAAATGTGTAACAACTATGTTTACCAAGCAAGGGAATGTTAGCCTCGCGAGCCATCCTTCGTACTTCCGCCAAAGGATTGGCTCCTTTACGGTAGTCTGGCCGTGCTTCTCTGTGGAGTGCCTGGAGCAGTAGGATTTTGATCGCAAAGCCCCCCCAGAAAACAGCCAATAAGCGAATAAGCGCCCCACGTGGGGGCGAAAGGGGGAGGACGCTCGTGACAATGACGTACACATCTGCGCCAGAGCCATTGGTCTGAGCTATGTTGTTGTTGAGTAACTGCCGGCGATTGGGTGAGAGGTGTCCAATAATTTCGAACCATAACTGAGTGCAAACTTCCTGCTTCCTGCCATCGCTTTAGAGTAAACAAATGCCAGACCATAAATACGAAATGAAATGGTATTATGGGATGGTCAGGACCAGGCTAAGGGAATGTGCCCCAGACAGGCCCTTTGCTTAACAGACCAGTGGAGTCTGTATATTTGCATGCTCCCTGTGGTAACATTTAGCATTGACTGGGCCATTGATCTGGAGAAGCTGAACTGTGTGCATGTTTGTGCGTGCGTACGTGCACTTGTGTGTGAGAGCGTGTGTGTGTGGGTGTGTGTGTGTGTGTGTGTGTGTGTGTGTGTGTGTGTGTGTGTGTGTGTGTGTGTGTGTGTGCGTGTGTGTGTGTGTGTGTGTGTGTGTATCTTTGCCTGCATTTGTGTCTGTGTGTTGCAAAGGCCGCACAAGTCCCACAGTCCTCATCGTGCCACACACACACACACACACACACACACACACACACACACACACACACACACACACACACACACACACACACACACACACACACACACACACACACACACACACACACACACACACACACACACCATGCAGACACACAGGGGGTCACTTTGTATACCTTGTAACTCTATTATGATGGAGGGTAAAACCCTAACACTGTTACACCGTCCCCAAAACAGACTCCAGGGTGGCACAGTGGTACTTAGCCATCCACTAGGAGTAGCCTGAGAGAGACATGATACAAATAGGTGTGTGTGTGTGTGTGAGAGAGAGAGAGAGAGAGAGAGAGAGAGAGAGAGAGAGAGAGAGAGAGAGAGAGAGAGAGAGAGAGAGAGAGAGAGAGAGAGAGAGAGAGAGAGAGAGAGAGAGAGAGAGAGAGAGAAAGAAGGGGGGAAGATACGTATATATGAAACCCTTTCCTTTTTTATTATCTTTGCCTCCTTTTCTCCATCTTCATATCTCTGTCTCTCTGTCTGTCGGTCTATCTCTCTCATTATCTCTCTCATTCTCTCTCTCTTTCTCTCTCTCTCTCTCTCTCTCTCCCCTTATTTCTTTTGTCTTCTTCCCTTTCACTCTGAAACACCTCACCCCTCGTCTTTTAAACACAGTTGTCCATAGTGAAAGGGCAGTGCATGGTTAAAGGGAACCTAGAGAGTCTTTGCACTACTAGTGCAGCAGAAAGAGTGAATGTCTAGACAGCATAAGTATGAAGACCCACGGTCCTCCCCACTTGCTCCTATCTGCTCCCTGCTTCTCTCTCTCTCTCTCTCTCTCTCTCTCTCTCTCTCTCTCTCTCTCTCTCTCTCTCTCTCTCTCTCTCTCTCTCTCTCTCTCTCTCTCTCTCTCTCTCCTGTCTTCTTTCCCCCCTCTCACTCTGAGCATAGAGGTGTGACGTGAGCATTGAGCCTGAAGGCCCAGACCACCTCAGCTCACCTCACCTCACTTCACCACTTCACCTCAGGTGCACTTGAGAGTCAGCACGGTGGAAAACACAAGGGCTGTGTGCGCGCGCGCGTGTGTGTGTGTACGTGTCTGTGTACGTGCGTGTGCGCGTACGCATCCACGTGCGTGCGTGTGCGTGTGCATGTGTGTGTGTGCCTGAGTGCATGTGTGCACAGTAAAAGATGCAGTGTTAATTCAACAATTGCGGAATCAATTTAGCATCTTCTGCAGTGCATTTGGTCACAGAGTATCCAAGCATTGAATTAACACTGCATTTTTTTAATGCTTGTGTGTGTGTGTGTGTTTTTTCAAGCAGGCAACGCATCGCTGTGAAAATGTAACAAACAAATGTAGCCAGGAGAAGTGATTCCACTTCACTCCATGTAATTCCCAGACTGGCACAGCCCTATGCTAACTTGGAGAGAGACACAGCGAGAGAGGTATGGGCACAGGGTTCTCATACAAATTGTGGTAAAGAAAATCCATCATTTTTGGGCCACGCCTTTATGGCCTCAAAGCCACTTGAGGCCCCCTCCTTGTCAAGGACTTTACACTAGTTTGAATCAATGACCGAAACTTCACAGGCAGAACAGAGGCTACATGGCATCATACCAGAGTGTTAAGATATCACGCCAACTTGAACCATCTATCACGTTTGTACATCATCACCTTGCATGTTAACTCGTGCTCTCCTGTGGCAGGTTAGGTTCAGGCATGGGTTTAGTCAGGGCAGAATTTCGCCACAATTTTGCTATTTCCCTTGCTTGTTTCATGTTCTTTGCAAAAGTAAAGCGGCAGAATCGTTGCTTTCCTGACAGGTTAGGGTTAGGCATATAGTTTTGGTCACGGTATAGCAGAGAATTTTCGCTTTTAGCAACGGAAATTCACAGACACGGTGGGAAAACTGTGCAAAACTGGTCACGTGACAAAAGCTTTCCCGTGGCATTTAGAAGCACAACACTTGAAAAGGCATCGCACCTCAATGTAGAATGCACTAGTATGAAATAAACACACCTTTGCATGATGCCAGTCTGACAGAGGCCAATTTCATTCAGAGAAAGCAATAGACAAATACAAGGGGAAGAAAAGAGAAAGACAAACAGAGAAATGGAGTTGGAGG
>NC_085869.1:33129845-33149845 GCF_034702125.1 Engraulis encrasicolus | reverse complement strand
CATAATTGCATGCATGCATGCAGATAGGCGTACATACATGTACATGCATGTCTCTTTTTCACTCACTCACTCTATCTCTCCATTCTTCATCATTCTTTCCTCATCCTCTTATTTTTTCCCTTGTTGCAGTTTGTGGTGACTTTGCATTCTTTCAAATGGGTCTTTTCTTGTGCTGTGAGTCTTTTTGCTTTTTATTTATCTCTTGCTGTCTTTGGATGACTCCGACAAAAAGCTGTCTCTGACATTATTAACCCTCCACTCTTCTCTTCTCCATCTGTTCTTGCTGTCCCTCCTTCCTCTCTCTCCATCATCTCTCTCTCTCTCTCTCTCCATCATCTCTCTCTCTCTCTCTCTCTCTCTCTCTCTCTCTCTCTCTCTCTCTCTCTGTGGGAGTAGTGACATCAAGAGAGCTTTCCTCTTTCTTCTCCTCTCCATCTAGTTTGTGTTATTCAAAGCCTCTTGGAGTTTGTCATGAGCCCCTATATCCTCTCTGCTCCAGATCACTGATCCATCCAGTATATCGGACTGCCAGATGTGGATGCGTTTAGAGTGAGTGTGTGTGTGTGTGTGTCCATGTGTCTGGACTTCCCTGTGGAAGCACAGACTGTGTGTGTGTGTGTGTGTGTGTGTATGTGTGTGTGGGTGCGTGTGCGTGTGTGTGTGTGTGTGTGTGTGTGTGTGTGTGTGTGTCTGTCTGTCTGTGTGTCTGTGTGTGTGTGTGAGAGCTTCTTTTTTGTCGTGTAGGCAGATAAACCGTCATACACCCATCTGACTACTCAGTCGTAGAATGACGATAACTGGCAGACAGAGAGGCAGAAGTGACCTGAAATGTAAATGTAGAAAACAGGGTTGTTTTGTGTCACGCTGTTGAGCATTTCACCTTCTTTCTCTCCGCTATCCCTCCTCATTCTCCTTTTCTCTCTTGCCATCTCTTTTTGTCTGGTCTTGTCTTTTAAATCTTTTTCGATCTTTTCTTTCGCTGTATAGATTTTTGTCTCCTCTCTTATCTCTCTGTCCCTCCTGCAGTCCTCCCCCCCCCTCTCTCTCTGCCTCTTTCTTTTCTCTCTGTCTGCTTCTCTCCCCTCTTCTCTCTTCCTCTCTGCTGGGTGTACTCCTAAACTCAAAAGTGAGTGGGATAGTGTGAGATTGCCACACCACACCGCACAGCCTCATCATCACCCACTGAAAGGTAGCCTCCCTGCTGACTACTGACTGCTGTCTAAGAAAGAGAGACGGAGAGACAGACAGATATGCCCACGCCCACGCTGACATGCTTGAAAACCTGTACACGCACACATTCATGCACGCACGCACGCACGCACGCACGCACGCACGCACGCACGCACGCACGCACGCACGCACGCACGCACGCACGCACGCACGCACGCACGCACACACACACACACACACACACCTCCCCGTAGGCCTACTACATGTCTTCTGTAGACATAAGCAGAGACACAGAGACAGAGAGATGGAAGGACACACACACACACACACACACACACACACACACACACACACACACACACACACACACACACACACACACACACACACACACACACACACACACACACACACACACACTCGCACGCCTCCCCGCTGACTGCTGTGCTGTCTTCTGAGACTAGACGGAGGGAGTTTGTCACATTAATCGCAGGGGAGGAGCCGAGGCAGACGAATGGAGTGGAGCGGCACTATTGCAGCTGAAGGACCCTACATCGACACCACTCACACATTCACACACACACACACACACACACACACACACACACACACACACACACACACACACACACACACACACACACACACTCATTCACATCTCCCATTCACGCACTCTCCCGGCACTCTCACTTGTCCTCCATAGACAAATTAGTAGCTAGTCTGTCTGTCTGTCTGTCTGTCTGTCTGTCTGTCTGTCTCTCTCTCTCTCTCTCTCTCTCTCTCTCTCTCTCTCTCTCTCTCTCTCTCTCTCTCTCTCTCTCTCTCTCTCTCTCCCTCCCTCTCTCAGTCTCTCTCTCTCTCTCTCTCAAGTGCATTGATGACACACACTATTAACACTCACTTTCCTTCCACTAATGTAGAATGTCAGCACCCGGCTGTTGAAAGGCTTTTGTACAACATGTTCCCAATAAACCCTTTGCTAAAGGACCTTCCCCCTATGCATACGCCAAAGCTCAATTAGGATAATTACAGTCAGAAAAACCGTCTTTAATTGATTGTATATCATTGGATTGTAATGACATTGAATTGCATTATTTGACAGCATGTCAATCATAGTCAATAGGCTCATCTGTCTATGCTCCTTTTTTTCTTTCACACTATTCGCGCAAGTTAATAATTTTGAGACGCTCCCCAAGTTTACTAAACGGCAGTTGATGGGATGCTGGAGGACCGAGGGGAGGAGCCGTCGTTGCAGTAACAACATCCTGGACATAAGAGACTAGCGGCGCACATAATGAAATAAGGGAGGAAGAAACTAGCAAAAGATCCCTGCGCGGTCAGACATGGAAAGATGTACATATTCCTCAAAAACGGAATCCTAAACGAGTCTAGGTAGGGTTCGCGAAACACGAATCGACGTTTCAGCCCGAGGCACATGTTAGAAGATGCGCAGAGAAACGGTCTGCTACAGAATAGCAGGCTAACGTTAGATGCCTTTACTGAAAAAGGCGCAGGATATAGCAATGCAGGCCGGTGAATTGGCGTTAGCAAATAAACGTAGCGGTAGCATAAATACTCTGGCATAATAACTCTTAATATTTTTCATCGCGCTGTGGCTTTTATTGCAAATACACTGGCTAATCGAATCAGCGGGTCATCCAGCATTCTTGGGAGACACCGCGGCAAGCAAGCGACGCAGGCCTGTTGGAAAGGACTGAATACATTGAGACATTCTCCTCAAGCAATGGTTTGGTTTATGCCCCGAGCATAATGTAATGGAAACTTAAGTACTGACACTGGTAAAATAATCACAACTCTCAAAGGCTAACGTCGGTGGAGGTATTGCAAGGTTGTCGGGAATGCGACCTTCGGTAGGATTTCCATTTTCAGTTTATTGTTTGTTTTTCGGTGTTTTTTGGGGGGAGAGCCACTTGTGTCCAACAATCTACGCGGTAGTCTAGAAATCCAGCAAACCCCAAGTTAACACCACAGCCTGGCAATATCGCATTGTCTTTCTGTTAAACTTGACATCGGGAACCACTGTCGAGGACCATGGACCAAGAGGCAATGTCGGAATGATTTTCACGGTGAGTAGAACTGTTAGCCATCTTATCGTGGTTTCCTTCACAGTCGGTCAGTTATTTAGTCTGGGGAATAAGTAGCTGCTGAATAATTCGGCTGTTACGAGTCTCCAAAACGACAAGGGGAAAGCGCTCTTCGGTTGATCCAGCAAAATGGCACTTGGCTTGCACAGGGGAAGCGTAAGCCAGAGATCTAGCGATAAGCTAACATCAGTCGGTGTGTGGTTCTCGTACGGTTCCCTTGTGTAATCTAAAGAAGAGGACCGTGGCTGCATAATCGAAAAGCCAGCGGTGATCTTAAGTGGCTTGGAAATAAGAGCAGTTTACTACATGTGAAAGGGACACCTCAAGCCGTCCTATCCCGCCCTGTGTTTTGGGAACCTATCACGTATGGCAGCAGGTGTTCTACGTGGCGTCACCTGCCTCGCTGGAGCTCGTTACTCCGACCTGTCAGATTGTTGACACTGGCACCTGCCTCGAGCAAGGCTTCGGTCATTTGGTGTTTATTAGTTCTATGTCTTAGAGGGGGTAAAGGACTTCAACCTATCCAATCAAATATATAGCGTCTTATTTTGTGTAGGATAATGTACAGTCTTCCTATTATTGATGATTTGGCATTTCAATAAGCGTTTCTTCATTTCAAATCAAGGCACACCACAGCTAAGGTGAACGCAGCCAAAATTCCACCGTGACGGTCGGAAGAAATGCATGCAGTCAGTCGGATGGATCCATAGATTAATTTTCGTCTCTGCTCTTTTTCCCAGGATGATGAAGAAGAACGCATCTACTGATGGCCAAGTCATTCGTGGAGTCAAGGAGACCGACACAATTTGGAATCTGAACACACATTAGCCGGAATGAGATAATAGCGCGGGGCCGGCGTATTGCAAGATAACCTTGACACTGGTCCCCCGCAGATTCCAATTAGAATACAAAAAATAAACCATGACTACGCCGGCTCTTTTGCCTCTGTCGGGCCGCAGGATACCGACCCTGCCGCCCGGCGCCTCGTCCTTCCCCCACCACAGAGCCACGCTACGGCTCTCCGAGAAGTTCATCCTCCTCCTCATACTCAGCGCCTTCATTACGCTGTGCTTCGGAGCCTTCTTCTTCCTGCCGGATAATTCCAAGCAGAAGCGCTTCGACCTGGGACTGGAGGACGTGCTGATACCGCACATTGAGCCCGGCAAGGAAGGCAAGCACAGCGGAGGGCAGGTGATCATACACGGCCCAGGAGGACACGACGAGCACCGACACAAGTAAGAATGAACCCTTCATCACCCCCTTTCTCCCGACTCTGTCTTCCTGTAAGCCTACTAGGCTACTGGTATATCTTCTGTCTTGGTCCAATGTTGGTCAGGTGTGTGTGTGTGTGTGTGACACAGGGAGAGTGCTATAGAATGATTTTAGGTGTGGATGGTGGGGGCATGTCCATACCACTTTTTAGGTAAACCTAGCTTGTCCCCTCCAGTATAATGCAAATATTGCCTACCTAGACAATTTGCCATTTTAATGTTCCCACCACTTTCCAAAGCCAAACCTACGCATTTCACAGTGCGAATGCAGATGTGGCCGTTCTCACGTCTCCATTCTGATGTCTTGCTAAAGGTGGTGTCTGTTCTGTTGTTTGTGCCAGGTGAGTAACAGAGCGATCAGTGCTATTGATCTGTCCAGGGTGTCTGTGTCTGCTTTGGCCAAGATGTCTGCAGAGTGCGGACACTACAGAGAGCCCTTATAGGAGTGTCTGCCTCACTCAGCATCCCCGGGCTGGTGTGTGTGTGTGCGTGTGTGTGTGTGCGCGTGCGCGCGTGTGTTTTCAGCCCCATTCTTAGTCGAGGCAGAGAGGGCCTTGTCCTTCTCTGCAGTTGTTTGACAATGAATTAAGAGGCCACAGTGTCCAGGGAAGCACACGGCATATAGGCCTAATGTAGCAAAGAAATCAATCGTTTGGACTGTAATGATATTTGTATCGGCTGTACAGATTTTAGCTTTATTACCACACAGTTGGCCACTCTCTCAGTCTGTGTCAAGTGTGGGGTCCTGTATTGCACAAAGCAGTTGCTCAGCCAGCAGCCGTGATTAGCGGTGGGATAGATCAGTTTGATATGGCCATATTCAGGCCAGCCAACAGGGGGAGGGGGAACGAGGCAGTTGTCCCGGGCTAAGGAAATGAATGGGGTGTGGGGGGTAGGGTGGAATTGGGACCCAATAACATTGTATGTATTTGGGGGGGTGGGAGGCTTTCGTATGATTTTGTCCTAGGCCCAGTCGAAACTGTCATCAGCCCTGCCCCTGGCCATATTTCACAGTGCCCACCTTATTCTTGTGTAAGAACATGGCGTCAGATTGTCTCTCAGTCAGTTACGCCGGTGTTGCGCTGATTATGGTCCCCGACTGCCAGGGCCAGTGTCACTCGTCACTCAGTTAAATGACATCTAAACGAGATGCGAGCCATCAGTCAAATCCCAGATGCCCACTACCCAGGCGTTCCCAGCCAGCCGGCCCTGGATTAATGGCTCCCCGAAACCGAAACGCTGCCAATGGGTTGATGTGTATGTGGTGATGCTGGGCTGGGCTGGGCTGGGCCCTGTCTGTTAGTTTATCACTTCCCACGGGTCCCTGTCTGCCTGACTGATCCATAACACACGACTTCACAAGCTGTCATGACAGGTGTGTGTGTGTGTGTGTGTGTGTGTGTGTGTGTGTGTGTGTGTGTGTGTGTGTGTGTGTGTGTGTGTGTGTGTGTGTGTGTGTGTGTGTGTGTGTGTGTGTGTGTGTTTATCAGGGAGTTGACTTAACAGAAATGAACACATTTTTTTGAAAGGTGAACAACACCTCTATGTCTGGTTAGGCCCGTGCAGTAATCCATGTGTGTGTGTGTGCGCGTGCGCGTGTGCGTGTGTGTGTGTCCTATAGAAGCATTATCACCTATCTGCCACGTTATACCCTCTGTCAACAACACAAGCAGTAAATGCAACATGTGTCTTTGGAAAACAAAATAATCTTTTTTTGTTACAATAATCATCATGCATTCCATGCCCTCACTTAACCCAATTAACAGTAATTCCAACAACTCCCCATAGTGCAGCAGTCCCACTCCTTTGATTATATTACACCGCAGTGGTGCTGCTTGTCTGCTGGAAGGCGAGAGAAGAAGAAGAAAATGCATTTGGCTGGAGTGAGTGATGGGCATTAATGAATAGTTAGCTGCTGTTTAAGTGCTTGGCGATGGCTCCCGAGACGACGTGACGTGATGTGATGTGAGTAAGAGAGACGAAGAGCCCCAACACACATCATATCTGACTGTATCAAGATCAGTAATTACTGTGTACTGCCTGTCTCGTCTGGGGTGAACCATAACAGACCAGTGCTCACTCCATGGAGATCGTCTCATTACCGCTGCGTTACTGTGTGAAACTGTACATGGAAACATAAACAAACGAGGTTGCACTGCATCAGGATCAGATAATTACCGTGTGGCAGTCTGCTTCTTTGCATAGTGTCTCTGGTCTGTGGGGAAACATAATTAACCAGATCTCACCGCATCAAGATCAGTAGTTAATCTTACTATGCTATTGGCCTTGTTTACATGTGACCTTTAATTCTGATTGAACTCAAGTTAGTGCTGAATTATCCGCTTTGAAAACATCATGTAAACACAATTCTGAATGAAATAAAAGTGCAATCATGCATTGCAATGGAAATGAAAGTATTTAATTCTGAATTATTAGTTTGGAATTAAAAGCATCATGTAAGCGTGGTCACTGTGTGCAAGTGAGGGGCATGTGAACAGATTAACGTTATTTCCTTATTTCCGCGCTATTACCACTTCTACCACCGCTATTAACACAGGTTTGGCACTGATGATGATCTGAGGACCGAAAACGTTTTACACTTCACTGGGTAGCAATTTTTTAAAATTTTTCCTTATGCATTAAATTTCTTTGTGCATTGGCATCAGTGGTGTTGTTCCGCCTTGCTGCTTCATCGCGCTATTACCACTACCACTACTGCAATAATATGACATTAGGAGATCCGCCGGGGGGCGGGGCACAGGAGGGGGCGTTTTCCGGGGCGCCAGTCATTGTAGGACCACCGCCGGACGGTGCAGCTGTATCATTATAATGACTGTGTTACTATGTGGTGTCCGTGCATGCGTCTTGTCTATACGGTAGGAGAGATTACGGTAATTAGGCCAGTGGGATTATCCAGGTAATCCCAGAATTGGTTAATATATAATTCGATTCCTGCCTGAAAGAAAGGGTCTAGTTGTGGCAGTGTTAGGGTGACGTTTTTTCTGTTCAAGGGGTTAATTAAACCATAGAAATATTCTCACGCATTTTACACACACACACACACACACACACACACACACACACACACACCGTCAAACTGCTAGGGACTACCGATGATGTGTAGCTTTTGCCTGGATATAGCGCTACTGCGTGAATGGCTATCATTAATGTGGACGATGGTTCTCCTTTTCAATGAAGGAATATCAATATAAACGCAAACATCAATTACATCAACACCAATGCAAGTGACAAGTTATTGCCAAACACACAGTGGGACACATTCACACATGCAGTGAGACACAGTTCATTCATCTTGTGCTCCTGCAGCAAGAGAATCATGGTTTCTGCTCTACTGAATGATACACTAGTGGGTGACTCATACAGATATCTTTGACTCCCAGCAGACCTGTAGCGGTACTTGAGTACACGCGCACGCACGCACGCACGCACACACACACACGCACGCACACACACAGCTGCACACACAGCCAAGTGCGAGTGGACATTGATGGGTACTGTCACACAGTCAGTATGGCCATCAAAACACACACACACACACACACACACACACACACACACACACACACACACACACACACACACACACACACACACACACACACACACACACATGCTTTGTCGTCTTTTTACAGTCCGTCAAATTCCTGATGCCACTAGCCTCATGATTGATGCTCTTCAACCATCAAGTTTAAATCATGCGATGGGACACCCCAATATTCCACCAACAAATACACACATACACACCGTACGCGTACTCACACACAAACACGTGTACACACACAGACACTCAGACTTTGTCATCCGTTGCCATTTCACTAATGGTGTGTGTTGCCATCCACCATGTCTGGTCTCTGTGAAGTCTTGCTGTTTGTCTTCGTCTCCAGCTGGGGCCTTTTAAAACTCCTCCCAAGTGCATAACTAAAACAAAACCTTCCATGGGCGATGGATACATAAAGATTTGTCTCCAACTGTGCGTGCGTCTCCCATGCAGCAGTGATGTATCTCAAAGATTATCTGGCGTACTTTCTGTTTTGCTTTGCTGTTTTCCTGTGCCAGGGCGGCTGGCCATTGCTCAGTGCATTTATGTAGGTTAAATGATGGTTAAACCGAGATGAAGGCTTAGATAATGGCCCTCTGCAACACACACACACACACACACACACACACACACACACACACACACACACACACACACACACACGCACCACGTCCATTAGTTATGGGTGAACTAGCCGGCGTTGTCAGCTTTGACAACCTATTTGTCAGAATACACACACACACACCAGCACACAAACACAGATTTTGCTATTGAGAAAGACTCTTCTGTCAGCAAAGCAAAATGGATGATGATCATAAAAAATACTGTTTATTTTTTGCATCTCCCGATCTGCGTGTTCAGCAATATGAATTTTGAGATTAACAAAAAGTTTAGTTTTTTTGACATTTCCAATTCATCATGGAGGGACACACAAACTGCACGACACAGTACTGCACACAGCACAATATATTGAATATAGTCGTAGAGCTCACAGGGAAAAGAATACACTAACCAAAATGATCTGCAGACAGTAGTTACACTTAGAATGGCTGGTATTGAAGGAACATGAACAAGCTGAAGAATTATGTCTGGAGAGACAGACAGATAGGTGCGTGTGCGTTGTGTGTGTGTGTGTGTGTGCGTGCGTGCATGTGTGTGTGTGCAAATGTTTGCATTGGTCTCTCCCTCTCACACACGCACATCTATATACAGCGCCGCCAGTTAGTATTGGCACCCCTTAATTTTATTTACAAAATGTGCAATATATCCAGAAATAAATGGAAATATAAACAACTTTTACCAAGAGGATATTTTAATTGAAGGTCCAAAGATATTTAGAATAGCAAAGTATTTTTTTCCAAATGCATTTTGTAATTTCAAGCAAAAACATGAAAAAGGGCATGTCCGTGAATATTGGCACCCCTACTTAACGGATTGGTCTCACACCATTAGACAGCAAAAGCAGCCTCCAAATGTTTTGGTATTCGTCTATGAGCTTCTTGCACTTCTCTAGTGGCATTTTGATGTGCATTTGGATGTGTGCTTTGGGTTTTTGTCTTGTTGGAGTGATGATCTTCACCTCAAACCAAGTGTTCTTGCACATGGTTACACATTTTCCTGTAAATGATGATACCTGTGATGCCTGTCATAATACCTGTGATATGATCAAAGCCTCCAATACCTAATGCATCAATGGGGTGACATAATATTAAAGATCTGACACCATGCTTGATTTTTGGTAGGGTGTCCTTTTCCTTAAAGACTTTCTTGCAGAATATGCAAACATGCTGTTTTTGTGCATCACTGAAAAGCTGTACTATTACTTCATCTGACCTTAAAACATTCATAAAAGGGCTGTGCTTTCCCTGTATTCTCTTATACAGCTTCAGGTGTTCCCTTTTATGATTTTCATGAAGCAATGTGGTCTGCCTTTGGGTCAAAGACGAGACGTGCATTTTTTTTGTTCCGCACTCATTTAACTATCAAAAAAGTAAATTAATGAATTTTGAATGCTATGCTGATAAACAGCATAGTCTGGTGTCTCATTTCAGTAACATTTAAAGAAAAATAAATGTTAATGTATGTGTTAAATAATCTCATAAAGTGCAAAAACGTCATTCAGTGTAATGGTCCGAACTTAAAAATCATCAATACATCCTTGAAAAATTATGCAAAATGACGAACAAAATTCTTTTTTCACTCTCTGGGCATAATTCTAGAAGTGTTCTTGTTATTGTATCAAAAGCACGTTTCATTACCATTTTGTTTTGATATTCAAATCATCTGGGGACTTTTGTCCGGATTTTCAATTCCTTGGATATCATTCAGTGTAATAAGATCAACATGGTGCTTTTAAATCATAATAAAAAGTAATAGTCACACACAATATGTGACATCATCAAAAGGAACCCTAGGGACCCCTTAAGTGATGATGCAAAGGGAGAATCTTGTTCTTCAATAGTCAAAAAATCTGTATTTTTATCTTGTGGTAACAGCGTCCACAAAAACAGATGTCATTCAGTGAAATGTCAAAAAACACTTTTATACTCAGATATTCATCCAAACAAGCATATTTTCTAAATAGACATAGTAAACATTGTGGGTCAAAGTCATTGTCTCATGTAGGTGACTAACTGTGTGCTTGTAAAAAGGTGAAAATAAGGTGAAAAGTATTTGGTCGTCCTTCAGTGTAAGAGATGTCATTCAGTGACATGCAGTGTAAGGGCCATTTCATTCAGTGTAATCAGTTCATGGTTGTATATTAAGAATCAAAACGACAATATAAGTTGCAATATTACTCTAAGATACAATAATAGGATGATACTACTTGAAATTATGACTTTTATTGTTATTTCCATTATAAACTTGTTATTGCCATGTAGCATCCATATTACTGGGTAGATTCTGGGATTTTGGAAGTTGTACATGAATTATCAGAACACCCTAAGTCACAATCCCCGAAATATGCAGGTTAACAGACAAAATTTTCTTTTTTATTGTTTTAGGCCTAAGTAGTAGCCTACCTCTAAGCTTGTGATCTTGGAAGTTCTTCAAAACACATTTTAATGCCCCAATATTAAGTAAAATAGCAATTATTTGACAACATCTATTTCTGTTGTCACTCATTCAGGACGTTGAGTACTGTAGTATGATGGTAACAATATGATAGCAATGAAAAGTAGCTGTTTATATAGGCTTTTTTGCCAAGGCATCATTCAGTGTAATAGTTGTGGTCATTCAGTGAAATGCACATTTTTATGTTAAAATAAAGTCAAATTCTTACGAAACTTATTTGTTTAGCACAACAAATGCGGGGGCATACAACAAATGAATAATTGTGCATTTTAAACTGATTTTCTCTTCAGTGGAAAAACTTCTTAAAGCCAAATGGGTGAAAGACTACAAACACTGCAAAAACTATTTGCAAATGCCTTTTACTAGAAATTTTAGGTTTGATGAAGACCTTAAATATAGGCCTTTACAATGGTATGTAGCTTATTTCAGTTTTTTAACGTCATCTATATGTTTTTTGCATTATCAACTGTTTAACACCGTATTACACTGAATGACATTTTATGGGTGAAAATGGGGTAAAATGCATGTTCCTTACTATTTTCTGAACAGAAAATAATAAACTTAATCACTCTACACTCCAATGTACCCAAAAAAGTTGAAGAACGGTGTCAGGGAACAGTTTTATTTTTTGGAGTCCTGAAAACCCTGTTTCGTCTTTGACCCCTTTGCCTCCAACCAAAAACCAATACTTTGTATAGTGTTTAACTTGTGATGCTTATTGAAAAAAAACTTCTCAAAACAATTCAAACTAAGTTGACCTTCAGGTCTGTAGATATTAGAGTCTGTGTTTTGTCGTTATTTGCATCGACTTCTACAGACTTCTATCATAATTTCTTCCCTTAACCCCACATCCAAGGATGTTCTTTACAGCTCCCTGTTTTGCAGATTTCTGAATAAAACAACACAGTGTAGGAAATGGTATACTAGGGTATTTTGAGATGACCCTTTATTACTTGGAGGTCTTGTTTTTGCAAATAATTGTATTTCTGGTGTCCTCAGGCAGCCCCTCTGTCTTCACATTTGTCAAAGACACACAAGATGTAACAGGTGGCTATTTAAAACACAAATATTAAAACATCCTTGCCTATTTCATGTCCTATGGGCAAAAGCAATTTGTCAAAGGTGATTCCCATTTGTTATCTACCATATTCGAGTCAAATTAGGTTTCCACAATGGTATCCAGTAAAGGGTGCCAATACCAGTGATTCCAGGAGCTTTACCTTCTTCATTTTTTTCCCTCTCGTAGTTTAGTATTCATTGCTGTTGATCATTTTTACATTTAGTATCAACCACAAGCTATCTATAGAAAAATCATGGTTGACCTTTTTATTTGTTATCTGGAGATATGTCCCATAATGTGCTTAAGCTTCAAGGGTGCCAATAGTCACTGGCGGCACTGTAGAACATTGCCTGAAGTGACCACACCCTGTAGTCCACAATAGTCTCTCTCTCTCACACTCTCCCTCTCTCGCTATCACACATACACATGTACAAATGCCTGCAGTGGTGGTGTTGTCCCCATGCTAGAGGGTACCGCCTGCACTTGTTAACACACAAGCAACGACAGAAGTAGGCCATCGCTGTGAGCAGTGCCATGAAAGACAATATGATGATATCCAGGTGTGTGTGTGTGTGTGTGTGTGTGTGTGTGTGTGTGTGTGTGTGTGTGTGTGTGTGTGTGTGTGTGTGCGCAGTTGTGCTCATCTTACTGTTTGTGTGTGTGTGTGTGTGTGTTTTGTGTTTTCATGATGAAAGGCTATGATGTCCATGCCTGTATGCATTCTGTGTGTATGAGTGTGTGTATGTGTGTGTATTTGTCATGAAAGAGAATATGAGGTCCTATCCAGGGTCCATTGTGTGTGTGTGTATGTGTGTGCGTGCGTGTGTATTGGTGTGCTGTGTCCTTCATGAAAGACTGAATGATGTCCAACCTTTTCATTTGGTGTGTGTGTGTGTGTGTGTGTGTGTGTGTGTGTGTGTGCGTGTGTGCGTGTGTGTGTGTGTGTGTGTGTGTGTGTGTGTGAGCGCACTCTTCTTCAAAGATGAAAAGATGATGTGAAGGCCCACGTTCTGTTTGTGTGTACGTGTCATGAAAGCCTATAAGATGCCGTCTGCATTGTGTGTGTGTGTGTACGCGTAGGTGTGTCTGTGCGTCTTTTTGAAAGAGTATATGATATTTTGACCTGGATTCATTGTGTGTGTGTGTGTGTGTGTGTGTGTGTGTGTGTGTGTGTGTGTGTGTGTGTGTGTGTGTGTGTGTGTGTGTGTGTGTGTGCGCGCGCGTGTCTATCTATACGTATACCTGTTTGTATGGGAAAAGCTTTGTTACAGTTCTTTGAAAAGCAGCTGCTCTGTATTTTCCCTAGCTTCAAGGAAGACACATAGCAGTTAGAATAACAAGTTTATTGTAGCGGGGAGCATTTTTATTGTGAAATCAAATTACTGTTGGTACAGGCGCATTAAGTCACACAGCACGACATTAAATATAACGTACAGTAATAAGCAGGAGATAAAAGAATCCGTTACTGAAGCTGAAGTTACTACTGGGGTTCCTGCCCAGTTGTTCAGGCTAGCCATTAACAAGCCTCATGTGCTGGGCTCTAGTCTAATGTGATGCTCGCTTTGTCACAAACATCTTAGTCCACCAATAAATTCCTTGTGTCTTACTTAAGAGATGTCATTTCAAAGGCAGAAGAGGGGAAAAACAGATCTGTTACCGTTTCTCGGTCTGTCTCTCTTGCATGCTCGTTCTGTTCTCCCATCCAGCCATCCCTTTGTTTTTATTTTTTATATGCTTTCATCGCTTCCTCTGATTCTCTCTCTCTCTCTCTCTCTCTCTCTCTCTCTCTCTCTCTCTCTCTCTCTCTCTCTCTCTCTCTCTCTCTCTCGTTTCCGTGTCACGCTCTCTGTTCTGTCTCGCACGATCTCTCTCTCTCTCTCTCTCTCTCTCTCTCTCTCTCTCTCTCTCTCTCTCTCTCTCTCTCTCTCTCTCTCTCTGTGCATGTGTATATTGCTGCTGCTGCTACAGCTGCTGGAAGAGCTCTTCACTTGGCAGTAGACCATGAGGCGTACATAAACGTATCAGTGTGTCTTGGGGCTGAGTGAGTGAGGATGGCAGTGAGTGTGCAATGGAGCAGCTCTGGCATAAAATGCCAACTGGAGCGAAGTGGGCAGAGTGCAGGGTTCACACAGGCGGGTCAGGGGCACGTGTGTGTGTGTGTGTGTGTGTTTGTATATTTCTACTCTTGTAGCTGTAGTTTCCAGTTTTCGGTTCGGTTCGAAATCTTTTTTCTTTAGTATGTACTATATCCTGATATTACGATTTAATCTCGATTTTCGATTAATTTAGATTAATTGTGCAGTCCTAATGCACACTAAGCTTAATTGGACAATTGTTTTTCATGGTTTTAACATGCAGTATTCTTTTTAAATGAAAAATGGTAATCCTGCCAGCGCCGTGTGTTTGACTTCAGAACCTTCTTTGGTGTCATCTGTGTATGGGTGCACATGTGTGCATTTGGGCATATGATTAAGTGTCTATGGGTGGTTGACGTGACACCTTGTTTTTTCGTAACATTGGTTAAAAACCTACAAAACTGTTTTTCCTTTAAAAAAACAAATGTCAGTGAAAGAAGATGTGGTACATTATGTTTCATATTAGTCTTAGAAGAAAAGAAACATTTGTTAAGATTTATCTAAAGGTTTATATGTCAAATATCCTGCGGTGTGACTGTAACATTAATGAAACCTGGAATATAATGTATATATAAATTAACCAACAACATTTTCCTGCGGTGTGACATGCCTATGCAATGTGTTGATGCAGGACACATTTTCCCAAAAATAAGGCGAAATTCCACGGACCACTAAGTGCTTTATTTTTTTCTATTTTTTCCCCATTTTTTTCCATCATTTTTTTCAGGAATTGGATTTTTTTTTTTGCGTTACGCCCTTAAATGTCAACCACCCCTATATTCAATCACACTTTCGTTTAGGGTCACCTTTATGTCTGTGTGTCTGTATGTCATGTCCTTTCTTTTTCCGTTGAAGTTTATGAGGAGGAGACGTGTCTCCAGTATTTCCTGTGCTTCATAAAGGCTGACTCTGCATTCGTATGGTCCCATTGATGGCCGTCCAGTTATCCTTCTCAGAAACGGCACCTAGATTACCCAAAAACCATTGGGGCGGAAAGCAGGACGAGGAAGAAGAGGAAGAGCCGAAATTGAAATGAGGTGAAAATTGGATGAGAAAATGGGAGTCTTGTCTTTTTTTTTTTCTATTTCATTTTTTTTCTAGTTACCTTCCCATATTGGCCTGGTGCGGAAAACGCTTGGCTGACTGTGTCACGACTGGTATGAGATCCTAAACTTGTATGAAATCTGTGGAAATTATATTATGTCAAAACGTCTCAAGCTGTCTGAAACACCTTGACGCTTCTCGGGAAATGTAATGGTGGCGGGGGGGGCTCTGTCAATTTCCACACCTCATCTTTACACTTTTGCCAATTTCTCTGCAATGTATTTTTTTCTGCGATATCACACAGTATGGAGTGTGTGTGTGTGTGTGTGTGTGTGTGTGTGTGTGTGTGTGTGTGTGTGTGTGTGTGTGTGTGTGTGTGTGTGTGTGTGTGTGTGTGTGTGTGTGTGTGTGTGTGTGTGTGTGTGTGTGTGTGCACGTGCATGTGTGCGCAAGTGAATGTCTGTGTCTTAGTCAGAGAGACAGAGAGGGCGATCGGAGAGATGCATCAATCATTCCTGTGACGTGTTGTTTCGCCGGCTCACTTCAGTTTCTCCTGCCCCAGCTGTGGCTCTGAAGTTACCCTGATGCAATGGAGGAGGATGCTGGCATGCAACGATGGAGATGGAGATGGAGAGAGAGAGAGATAGATAGATAGAGAGAGGTGCCAGTGGAGAGAAAGAACAAGGGATGAGAAATGGAGGAAGGGTAAATGTATAAAGATGGAGATGGAGAGAGAGAAGGATTGAGGGATGGGAGAAGGTGAAGGAACGCCAAGGGAATGAGACTGACAAATAGGTGGAGATTGGAAAATGCATGGATGAATAGAGTGGGAACGGGAGAAGAAGACATGGAAATGACAGACAGATGGAGAGAGGAGGATACAGGGGGTGAGAGAGAGAAGGATGGTCAGAAAGGGAGGATGAGGAGAAATGAGGAAAAGAGCAGGGACAAGAGGGGGAGACGGAGATATTTTTTGTTCTCAGTCCAGCCTGTTCTTACATCAGCTCCATCCTACAGGAGCTCAGTGAAGTGTAGCAAGCATCCATATAGCTGCTCCCATTACGCCAAGCCAGTGGCCAACCAGGGACACAGCACTGGGACCACACACACACACACACACACACACACACACACACACACACACACACACACACACACACACACACACACACACACACACACACACACACTGCCTAAACAGGACCCAAATCCCACACACACATGGCTTACTTAAATCTGGTCTGTTGCCACACACACACTTTACCTGAATGAAAGAAAATGCGAACACACACACACACACACACACACACACACACACACACACACACACACACACACACACACACACACACACACACACACACACACACACACACACACACACACACACACACACACACACATTGCCTAAAACAGGATCCAAATCCTACACACACTATGGCTTACTTAAATCAGACACACACACACACACTCTCACACACACACACACACACACACACACACACACACACACACACACACACACACACACACACACACACACACACACACACACACACACACACATATATATATATAAAGACACACACACACACACACACACTTCATCACACCTAAATCTGTCCGGTGCTTTGGGAGAGTTGTGCATGATGTGTCAAGTTGCACTGGTTCTGTCTGCTTTGGTGCAGTGCTGCTCCTCTCTCCGCTCTCCTCACCTCTCTCCTCTATGCTCTGAGGAGCCTCCTCCTGATCTGCATGTTGTTTCAACACTGCCCAACTCCACTCTCTAATCCCCACTACTCTACACTACACTACTCCACTACACTACACTACACTACACTGCAATCTCCAAGCAGCCATGGACTACAGCAGCTGAGTGCTTAACACACACACACACACACGCGCACGCACACGCACACGCACACGCACACACACGCACAGTCTCCGTCCTTTATGTAAGATGGATGTTGTTGTGTATACATTGGGGCTAAATTTAGAGCTTGAAAACAAGAAAGACTTTGTCTTCGCTTTGTGTGTATGTTGGCACGTTCATAGGTAGGACTCTGTATTGCACAGTACGTGTGTGTTGGTTTGTGGATGCTTTTGTGTGTGTTTTACACGTTTAATGCTGCGTGATTATCATGTGTAAATTATGCTGATGATCAGTCTTCACACACACACACACACACACACACACACACACACACACACACACACACACACACACACACACACACACACACACACACACACACACACACACACACACACACACACACACGCGGCTACAGGAATAGAATTGGCCTCTCTCTTTTTCTGAATATTCATCATGACGCCCATTCATACGCCCATCACCTTGAGCGGCGTGCATGTGTTTATGTGTGTGTGTGTGTGTGTGTGTGTGTGTGTGTGTGTCACGAAAGACACTTTGAATGCCTCACTCTATTGTGAAGTGTTAGTAGGGTGCTGACCTCCCCCACCACACACACACACACACACACACACACACACACACACACACACACACACACACTGTTTTGGGCTTGCTTGTATTAACATAACAGAGTAGGTGGGTGGTGTGCGTGTGTGTGTGTGTGCTCTTATGCAATCTTGGGACGAGGCAAAGCCAAGGGAAGGCAGCAGGAGCACGGCCAGGCTTTCTGGTTTCTGGGGGGTTTGCAATGGCCTTTGGCTGCAGACACTGTGGAGGAGGAGGAGGAGGAGGAGGAGGAAGATGATGAGGAGGAGGAAAAGGAGGAGGAAGAGGAGGAAGAAGAAGAAGATGATGAGGAGGAGGAAAAGGAGGAGGAGTGGGGAGAAGAGGAGAAGGAGGACGACAACATTTCCCACATCTATAATGTGAGATGATGAGATGAGATGAGCGTTATTCTTCATTCCATTCCATTCCATTCAGTAGACGCTTTTGACCAAAGCGACTTACAAGGAGAACATTCAAGCAAGTACAGAGTGAGGGGTTAATCGGATACGATTTTAAAGTCATGTAGTTTGAGTCCAGCTTAAGGGTGCAGTTGAATGGAATAGGAGGAGGAGGAGGAGAAGAAAAAGGAGAAATAGTGGTACTATAGGAAGGGTGCAGTCCAAGAGAGTGGGAGGCTGGAGGAGGCTGGCTGGCTCCGGATCCTCTCCTCCTATCCACCAATACAAGGCTACACTTAAAGACTTCTCCGCTCTCTGTCCACAAGGTTATTAAGAAGAATAAACGCCCGCGCTTAAAGCCTTTATAGGAGCTTCTTCTCGCCTCGGAAGGGAGCATCGTTCCTGCCAAGAGAGGGAGAGTGTGCATACGTGTGTGAGAGCAGGGGCAGAGCTATAGGGAGGGTGAGCAGGGCAATTGCCCCAGGGCAAAGGGCCCTCCCTTATTGCAGGAGGGGGCCCTATTATGACCTTAGCAGGCTGTATGGGGGTCCCAATCAGTGTCTTGCCCTGGGGCCCTGTATGAAATTGTTTTGCCACTGTGTGTGAGAGGGAGAGCGAGAGAAAGAGAGCCAAAGGAAGGAAAAAGTAAAATAAGAACCCTCTCATCTGCGCAGTTAGAAAATCTGCTGTAAATGAACCCTAATGAGAAAGCGTATCTCTTTCTCACCCTTCTCTTGCCAAGATGGTGGGAGCTTGGTAATCCCTCAATAACTGTATGTGTGTGCATGCGTGTGTGTGTGTGTGTGTGTGTATGTATTTGTAAAATAGTATAATTCATTGTGGCACACTCACTCACACATGTGATGGCGCTTCGGGTGAAACTGTCCGTGCTTATCCTGTCTGTGGAGGTGTGTGTGTGTGTGTGTGTGTGTGTGTGTGTGTGTGTGTGTGTGTGTGTGTGTGTGTGTGTGTGTGTGTGTGTGTGTGTGTGTGTGTGTGTGTGTGTGTGTGTGTGTGTGTGTGTGTGTGTATGTACGACCCACGCCATGATCCATGACTGTGATGCATTCCATCATCCGCATGTGTGTGTGACCCACTCCTGTGGGAGAAGGCGTCCCGAAAGCAGTCCGTGTGCGTCTGTGTGTTTGTCATTGTGTGTGACCACCCAAGCTATGATCCATGTCTGTGTGATTTATGCCATGTCCTTTCTGTGTGACCCACTCCAGCACCTCTGTGTGTGCGTGTGTGCATGTGTGTGCATTCAGGAAGTGTCCTGAAATCTTTGTGTGTGTGTGTGTAAGGCCCACTCCACACACTGTGTGCTTTTCAGGATGTGTCTCGAGGCGACGGTCACCTCTGTCACCCCGTGCCTGTGAGCCGTCAGTCCTGGCTCATCTCCCGGGTAACCATCAGCCAGCCGAACCCTCTTCACCCTGATTTGGTCTCTGGCTTCCTCCCCTTCCTCTAAATATCATTGGTTGCCTTCTGCCCTCCTGTGATATTATTGGCTAATTCCTCCTCTGCTGTCATGCCATCGGTTGCAGGCAGCCAGATAGAGATGTTGGCCTTCCGCGTTCTCCGAAGTCACTCTGGACAAAAGGAGCTGGCAAAACAATGCGCTCGGTTTGGCAGGCAGTGAATTTCACTTCTCCTTGTCATATTGCCACCACTGTCACACACACACACACACACACACACACACAC
>NC_085869.1:33117345-33124845 GCF_034702125.1 Engraulis encrasicolus | reverse complement strand
CTTGGCACGTTGTAAGGTCGTAGTGGTGCTTGGTTAAGAAGCAAAGGCTAGGCTTTCTTCATATTAGAAAGACCATAATAAGGCTATGCTAAGGAATACGGCTATGCTAAGGCAGGGCTCCAGAGTGCGACCAATTTGGTCGCATATGCGCCCATTTTTTTCAATGGTGCGCCTAAAAAATATTTTTAGGCGCACCGGTGCGACCAGCCATCAGTAGAACAAAATCAATTACCAAACAACCGTTTTTAATGGACAAAAAATTAATAGTCATTCTAGTGGGCCATCATCACACAATAAAACGTGGCGATGCGGTCATTCCCACTGACTTGTATAGTAGAAGTCTGTGGTCATTCCTTCAACCAGAGAACAGGCTTCAACTCCGCTGAACTACCGGTAGCTTTCTCCCCCTTCTTCGTCAGCCCAACGTTTCAGAATAGAATGTTCGACTTCGCTCAACTAGGCTATCCGAGTTCACATGTGCCAGCGAGTTTTGTGTTCTCAACCAGGCGAGTTTTGCAACGGACGAGAGAGTTACAATCGCGGTAAAAACAGCAACATGACTTGAGGATATTTTAAACACGAGAGAGTCACAATCACGGGTAAAAACTAAATGGCTTGAGCGGATATTAAACATTGGCACACAAAAACGCAGACGGGTGCGGATAATTGCCCGTTTCAGCCGCGTGCAGAAGAGCTGGCCAAACAACAGGTGACGCGCTAGTCTGTCGGGACTTCTGTGAGAGTTTTTGATAGCGACTAGAACTAGGGCAGGCTACATACTGCCTATCAGTCGGCAAGGCATCGTTCACATTGAGACAGCACGAGAGAGAGTGAGCGAGCGAGCGCACTAGTGCTGCCGTGTCTGTTCGTAGCGCTTGCTAAGATACCACAATCATTATGCAGAGGGAGAGCGCTCAAAAACGGGGAAATAGACAAAACCCAATTCACCTCAGATTCCACTGTAAACATAGGCTAGGCTATTTGTGTCTAATGATAAAAATCATTACATTTTTAGCAAGGTTTGTTAAAAAAAATCTATCCATCCATCTATCTTCATATTGTAACTCTGTGCTTGTGCCGTGTGCGTAGCCTTATTGCCGAAAAGGCTAGTATGTTGGTCTTACTAGTCAAACACATACTGACTAAAAGGCTATTAATTTGGTCTTTTCTACCAGCCAAACTGCTTGTAGCCAAGATGTGTTAGTTAGGTAGCCTACTGTCATGTCTTTTATAAGGAGCATTTGGAAGACTAGCCTATAGCACATGAAAGGCTCCAGGTCTTTTAAAATATAGCAACAATAATAATAATAATTATTATTATTATTCTATTATTGTTGCTATTATTATTGCTATTGTTATCATTTTTAATTAATATTTTTTAAAGCTGAGGTGCGTGTGTGTATGGGTGGTGAAAACATTTGGGTGCACCTAAATTTTGTGCAGGTGCACCTAAAAAAAATGTTTAGGCGCACCAGTGCAACCAGTGCAAAAAGTTAGTCTGGAGCCCTGTAAGGAAGCTATACAACAAGTACCCGTGTACCTATGATTCATAATTGTAGGTCAGAGGTTTGCAAACTTTTTCTGTGGGGACTCCATTTTGGACCTAAGAATGATTTGCGATTCCACATTAATGTACATTTTTTCTGTACATTAAGTTATTGCTAGATTTTCCATGAACAGTTTGTCTGCTATTGCTAGAAATTCACAGGACAGACAAACCTCTATTTAACCATACAAGTGAATACTATTACTAACCAATTTTATTGAATTATGTTAACCTTTTGAATTCTCATTTGTATGCAAAGTGCCTCCTCTCCGCGACCCCCAGTTTGGGAACCAGTGTTGTAGGTTATTATGTAGGCTGCACTGAAAGCAGTGCACCGGTAGCAATGCCGTGTTTACAGGAATTCAGGAAGTGGCCTTTTAGTGAGCGTGCCTGGCAGTCACAGCAGACCTAAAATGCTCCAGCTGTGTGGGTGTATATATTTGTGTGTGTGTGTGTGTGTGTGTGTGTGTGTGTGTGTGTGTGTGTGTGTGTGTGTGTGTGTGTGTGTGTGTGTGTGTGTGTGTGTGTGTGCTGTAAACATGCGCACATATTATGTGGGTGTGCACTGTGCATGCTTTCATGCATGAGTGTGTGTTGTATAATGTGTGTGTATGAGGAAGATAAAGGCTAGGTGCTTGTGATGACTTATTGTGTGTGTGTGTGTGTGTATGAGAGAGAGAGGTGCTTGCTTGCTAACGTATAAAAGCTTGAGCTGTTGCTCTTGGTGAATAAATCATGCCAATGCTGTGAGAGATCACGTACACAACGCTATTAATTATTCCCTATCGGTTACTGTCCCTGGATAGTGATTTACTTGTGCTCGTGTGTGTGTGTGCGTGTGCGTGTGCGTGTGCGTGTGCGTGTGCGTGTGCGTGTGCGTGTGCGTGCGTGTGCGTGTGCGTGCGCGCGCGTGCGCGCGTGCTGGGTTCACACGTACAGTGCGTACTCCCTTGAATAATGCAAGTCCAGTCCTCCAGCCTCTCTCTCGCCCAAGACAACAGCCTCTATCTGTTCTGTTCCTCTCCATGTCCTTCTCTTGCCCCTCATCTCGCTCTCTCGCTCTCTCGCTCTCTCTCTCGCTCTCTCGCGCTCTCTCTCTCGCTCTCTCGCTCGCTCTCTCTCTCGCTCTCGCTCTCGCTCTCTCTCCGTGCCAGTCTATGCCAGTGCTTGGTGCCAGTTTCCACTCACCATCTCAGTCTGAGAGACCCAGGTGCCAGCCATGAGCCAGGCCACTGAGAAAGCCTCCCAGTCTAGCTGAGTGTGTGTGCGCGGCACGCACACATGAGTGTGTATTTGCGTGTAATGTTTTTTCACTTCTCTGTGTGTGTGGCCTAAGTAGCACAAGCCCCTCTGGTCCCCCCAAGCTGTTTTCACTTTGTATTTCTCTACAAAGATGAGGCCACAAGATGGATAGAATTAGTCATGTCTACAAAAAGAGGTGTAGGCTAAAGAGGGATAAAGGAGGGATGGGGATACATAGGGGAGGGAGACGGGGGATAGGGAGGAGGATAGATCATTTGGGAAAGAGGGAGAGGCGGAAAGATGAAGGGAGATACATGGACAGACAGACAGACAGACATGGATGGACAGAGCTGCAGAAAGAAAGGGGGAGTGAGACAGATGGAGCGAGAGAGAGAGAGCGCTATAGAGAAAAGTGGTGGTGATGTGTGTGTGTGTGGGGGGGGGGCATGGCACACACACACACACACACACACACACACACACACACACACACACACACACACACACACACACACACACACACACACACACACACACACACACAAGGCATCTCCGGTACGGATTGGATTAGAAGCAGCTGCTCCTGCAGATATGGCAGTTTGGGCTTTAAGGGGAAAAACTGATTTGCTGTGTTGTGTCCGTAATTATGTTACGCTGGTAAAAACTGTGCGTGTTTGACTTTTTGGCTGTACGCCATGCTGTGCTGAAGTGGGCATTTGGGGTTGGCAAACTTGGCATACACTCACGCAAACTCACTAGAGCTAGACATGCACACACACACACACACACACACACACACGTACACACACACACACGTACACACACACACGCACACGCAGACTTTTGGTCACAACTCCTTGTGTATCCCCAGACGTCTCAGCTTCCCATCCTGATGTCTCGAGTCTGCTGTCTTGTCATCCCCCTCTCTATCGTCTGTCTGTCTCTGTCTCTCTCATTCCCCCTCTCTCTCTCTCTCTCTCGTTCCCTCCGTCTCCTGGGGTGAATTTGTTGTAAATCTCCCATATGTTGTTAAACGGGATATTGCTGATGACATTTAAGCCTGACCTTATCACTGTGTGTGTGTGTGCGTGCGTGCGTGTGGAGGTGAGGGGCGATGGAGATTATGGTCCAATCAAAGCCAAGGTCATTGGGCGCCGTGGCCAGAGGGCATGTGCCTGTGTCCGTGGACGTGTGCCGTGTCCCTAAGTAGAGTGAGCGGGCGAATAACTAGTTTCCCTCTGCAATTACAGAGCTGCAATGCTGAGTTACTGTGACATGAGTGGTGCCGGCTACTGAGGGCTGTGTATGCACCAGTACACACACAGCTGAGTAAGGGACCTTTCACACACTGTGCCTGTGTGCGTGTGTGCGTGCGTGCGTGCGTACGTACGTGTGTGTGTGTGTAAAATCTGCTCTGTGATTTTTGGAGCATGCTTTATTTTTCTACAGTGGTCCGTTGCGTAACTGTACAGTGATTCTCCAAAAGCTGAGTTCCAAAAAAACATGGAAGACTCACAGTAACTAAGCAACAATGACCAAACTATTAAATGAGGCAAAGCTGTATCAAGAGAGATACATTGTTGCGAAAATGCAAAGGCAAACAAAACCAGTCAAGTGAGAGCCTTAGAAGCTGATGGGGAAGTTGAAGATGAAATACTGGGATGATGAGTAAGTGACTGTTCACACTGCGTGTGAGTGTGAGAGAGAGTGAAAAATCGACGGTGTGATTTTTGGAAAACACTTTTTGTTTCTACCGTGGGTGGTTGTGTAACTACAGTGAGTCGACACCAGCTGTGTTCCAAATATCAATGCCCAAAAAAACCCATTGAAGACCGTAACTAAGCAACAGTGACCAAACTATTTCTTACACGATAGTGTTGCAAATATCCAACCAGTACCAACCAAGAGATACAATGCAGAAATACAAAGCCAACAAACAGTCGACCGAGAGCCTTACAAGCTTGTTGAGGAGAGGTAGAGAGATAAGATGGCAGGCGTTAGTTCAGTGATGGACATTTCTGCCTCTATGGCTCCTTTGAAACTAAGTCTTTTTTGGGGACTCTTAATCTTCTCATGCATACTTCTTTCAGCCATCTCTGTATTCTCCTGTTTGAATAAATGATACATTAGAAAGGTAATACTTTGTATGTGAAGAGTATTACATGAAAAAATTAAAATAAATGATTTGCACTTCACCAGTACCAGTAGGCCTACTATTGTTTGGTAACACACAACTGACATGTATAGGTGTGGAACCTGCTGTGAAACTGAGAAGTGGCTATTATTGTGTGTGTGTGTGTGTGTGTGTGTGTGTGTGTGTGTGTGTGTGTGTGTGTGTGTGTGTGTGTGAGAGGTTCAGGTGGCCCTGGCCGTTCTCCCATCGTTCTGTTTATTTAAAGCTGCTGTCGTCTGCGTGCTTTTTGATGCCGTTTTGGTGCCGTATCGTATTTTATTCCTCCTCCGCACCTCCTGTCGGCCCATAAATTCAGCTGCTCTCTTCCTCCGTCTCTTGGAAGTGCAATGTGTTTCTGTCGCCTCTCTCTCTCTCTCTCTCTCTCTCTCTCTCTCTCCCCCCCCCACCCCCCTCTCCCTCTCCAAAGTTGTAGGATAGTATAGGCAAGGTCTATGTGTCCACCTGTTTCAGTCCGTGGATAGCTTTCCTTCTGCATTTTGCTGTGCTTGTCTTGGCGTGTGTGGGAAAGTGAGAGACGGACTTGGTAATAAAAAACACGACTGCAGGAGAACGGCCTACTCCAGTTGCTGTATGGCAATGGAGATAAAGGAGTGACCGGAAGAACGAACAGAGTGACCATAATTAAAAAAAGGAAAGGAAGACAGGAAATGGAGGGAAGTGCAAGTAGGATGAGAGACGGGGGACCATTAGAAGGGGCGGCGTCATGCAGAGTGATGTTGGCAGAATGTTCTGGAAGCATTAGGAGATGAGGCTCAGCGGGTTTAGGGCTGGCCGTCATCTGGTGACAAAACCTCAGGTGGCTGTCTCTCCGGCTGTAGCTGTAAAGCCCACAGATCTGTTGGAAGACACAGACACAGACACAGACACAGACACACATTGCAAACAAAGACGGCAAGTCTTCATACTTGCACTGCATCCTCACAGTTGTGCTGAGTTGTGTGCATGTACACGGTCTGTGTTGTCTGCCTGCTGCAATCCCTCCTGAGGCCAAGTGGGTCAGTTCTAGAGGAGGACAGACAGGCAGGCAGGCAGAGACCACAGACACCGCAAACTGAGGAGGCCAGGCAGACGGGGAGAGACCACAGCAGTAACAAACTGAGGAGGAGAGGAGGATAGAGAGACAGACCGAGCCCACAGCAGCAACAAATGGGCACAAAAGAGAAGAGGAGGAGAGGCAGGTAGAGACCACAGTAGAATAAAGGCAATCTACTCTAATCTACTCCTCTGAAACAGCAGATGGACAGAGAAGCTGAGCGAGTGAGAGAGAGCGAGAGAGAGGGAAACTACTCATAGGAGAGCAGCACTTCATGGACAGACTGAGGCAAGAAAATGAAGGAAAGAGTTGAGGAAAAAGGAAAGGTAGGACATTTTGAATAAAAAAGACACAAACATCTTTTTTTTAAAAGGACATACTTTGACTCTTACAAATGCAGAAGTAAAATAAAGACCAGGCAGATCGAACTGAAAGAATGACAGCAGAGCGGGAAAAAACTGAGCTTCAGCAGGTTCCCGAAAAGAAGAGAGGGAAACAAGGGAGAAAGAAAGAGGAGGTCGAAGATGAGGGAGTGGCTGTGACTGAAGGAGTGAGGGGAAAAGGAAGAAAAGAGGAACTAGAGAGGATTGCTAGAGGTCATAAGAGAAAAGCGAGTGGGGTAAAGAAAGGAGAGGGTGAACAAGTGAGGTCAGCTTTTCGAAGGCTCCCCAGATGGCCAGCGGTGGGTATAGAGGGCCAGTGATGCCTGGCGGCCCCCACTTACAGGGGCCCCTGGTGGGGGGAGATAGCGTCGACTCAGGGGCCTCTCCCTGGAGCTACACTGTACTACACACCTGTGGACACATGGACACACACACACACACACACACACACACACACACACGCACAAAACGTCATGGCACAGGTGTCCCTGCTGACCAGGTGTCCCTCCTTTCCTTCTATTTTTACTGCCATCTCTGTCTTTCTCTCTTTCTCGGCTCTCCTTCCCTTTTCTTTTTCTGTCGGACATTGACCCACCTGCACCGGAGGGTTCAAGAGGAGAAGATGGAGTGATAGAAGTTAGAATAGGATGCCGGGAAGACACAGAGAAGACAAGAGGGAGAACGGGAAGACTGTAGAACAAATGGATTAGAGACAACAGACTTTTTTTGAATGGAGGGAAAGAAGAGACTTTTTTGAATGAAGGGAAAGCAGAGAGATTGAGAGAAAAGAGATTGACGAAATGTAGATGGAGTGATGCTTTTTTCTACATCGTGGGTATAAAGGAAATCTGAGCGCTTGGAGTGGTTTTGTTGCCGCCTGTGTGCTGTGTAGTAAACTAGGCCAGTTGGTAACTCCATCGCAGCCTAGCAGCCGGCCTCCATTCCGGTTCCTCCAAGCAACATGGCATCATAAGAGTGAGTTAAGATAGCACGCCGATTTGAACCGTCTATGACATTTGTGCACGCTGCCTTTGCATGTGTGTAACAGGTTAAGTTTCTGGATGTTTTTTTGTCACAATTTCCTTTTCTTGTTTCGTTGTTC
>NC_085869.1:33074845-33112345 GCF_034702125.1 Engraulis encrasicolus | reverse complement strand
TTTGGTTTGCCAAAAGGAGAAAAGGCATCTGCTTTTGAATGGGAACAGAGCCGTGCTGGACTCTTACCAACATCCGCCTGCAGTGAAACAAATACTCTCCACACACACGCACGCGTGCACACACACACACACACACACACACACACACACACACACACACACACACACACACACACACACACACACACACACACACACACACACACACACACACACACACACACACACACACACACACACACACACAGTATTGCTCTCTCTCACACACTATCTCATTGTCTCTCACTCTCTCTCTCTCTCTCTCTCTCTCTCTCTCACACACACACACACACACACGCCACAAAAATGGGAACTGTACACCACTCTTCCGTTTGCCAAAGGTGTAGGCCTCAAGGTGTGCTGTGGCCAACAGGTGCCCTTCGTGGGCGGATTAACAAACGGCTGTAATTTGATTGTTGGCAGCAGCACATGCCACAGCGTCAGTAGAGGGTTACAGTACATTATTTGGTTACATACTGGTTACGAGTGTCACCATTCTCATCTACTAATACTAATACTACTACTACAAAGTACAAACCTAAATAGTTATTTTCGAGGATTCTATTTCTTTCATAGGTTTTTCTTTCTTTCATTCCGTTTTAGTCTTTTTTACTCTGTCAGAGAAGAAAACCTCTTTGCACAGACTCAAAGTGTGCAAATTCCTTTTATTAGATCTGTGCAAGGATTCGGTCGGTAGGCACTCTTTTTGTACTCTGTGAACACAAAAAAACACAGCAAACGTGTGCCTCTCCTGGAGAGCCAGGTGCAGAATGACTAATAGGCTGAGAGGAAAAGAGGAAAGAGGCAGGGACGGGTCCCCAAAAAGTTGTATTTCACACAAAAAACATGTTCTGAGGGGTTTTTTTTTGTACTCTGTAGGCAACACCATAAACTTAGAGCTCTTGGTATTCCTTATGCAGCATTTTTCTGAATGATAAAAGAGAGTAGGGGTGTGCAAAATAATCGTTGCATCGATGCATCGCGATACTTACCCTCACGATACAATGCATCGATTCATGACAAGGTATCGTGATACTCATTTTCTCAATATACTGCATGGAGTCATGACAATTGATTATTTGATAACAATAAAATTCGATTTGCCACGGGTTATTTTGTTCAGTAGAGAATAGGTAATATTTCTGTTGTGATGTAAGCTCTCTCCCAGATGATAGAATGCTTAAATAGAATGAACTGACTTAAGAAAGCGACACAGCAACTGACAAATAAGCTGTATTTTACACATTTACTGAAGTAAATATCGCAATGCATCACAGTAGTACATGAATCGCAATGCATCGTGATAGAATCGCATCGTGGCATGTGTATCGTGATGCGCATCGAATCGTGAACCCTTTGCCAATACCCACCCCTAGATGAGAGAGAGTATTGTAGCGTTCACTCACTAGGATTGATTCTGAAAAAGTATGTGTACTATTACTGTACTGTATATTTATGCATTGTATTCAGTATTAATTTACCACAGCATATCACACTAAATGACAATATTTCTATTTCTATTCAATATGTCTGTAAACTATAGGCCAGGTGAGAGCGGTTGTCTCTTAGATATTGATGTTAATTGGCTGATATTTCATCTGAACGAACTGCCCTGCTAAATCAAATGACCCGAATATCATTAGAAGGATTTTGGCTCCCATGTCTGAGAACTGGCAGTGCACCTGCACATTTGGACACATTTGGCATGCACCTCACTGGAACATGTGTGTGTGTGTATGTGTGTGTTTCTGGTGTCTCTCCATGTGTGTCTTTCAATAATGTAGATGTGTGTGTGTGTCTGTGTGTGTGTGTGTGTGCGCGCGCGTGTGTGTGCGCGCGTGTGTGTGCGAGTGCGTGCGTGCATGCGTGTGTGTGCGTGCGTGCGTGCGCGTGCGCGTGCGTGTGTGTGTGTGTACAATATGTGCCTTACCCACTTGATCTTTCCAGCTTGTCAGAGCTCTAAACTCTACTGTTTATGGGGATTTCTGCCTGGCTGCTTTTGACACACACACACACACACACAGACACAGACACAGACACAGACACAGACACACACAGACACACAGACACACAGACACACACACACACACACACACACACACACACACACACACACACACACACACACACACACCCTGTTCAATCACCCCCTTGGACTGTAACTAGTTGACCTCAGATCAAAAGTGAAAGTGAAAGCCCATTGGGAAACTCCAACTCCCATTGTCATTGTGACACAGCACTCTACAGCACACAAGTGAACACTGCACACTGCACACAACGAAATTGCATTTATGCCTCACCCGTGCAAGGGGGCAGCCCTCAGTGGCGCCCCATGGGGAGCAGTGCGGTGGGACGGTACCATGCTCAGGGTACCTCAGTCATGGAGGAGGATGGGGGAGAGCACTGGTTGATTACTCCCCCCACCAACCTGGCGGATCAGGAGTCGAACCGGCAACCTCTGGGATGCAAGTCTGACGCCCTAACCGCTCACCCATGACTGCCCAAGTAGTGCCCAACTACAAGAAGTGACAAGAAGGCACTCTCTTGGCAACTGTAGAGTTTCTAGTGTGTGTGTGTGTGTGTGTGGTCATGCATCCTTGAGTGTGACGAGGTGAAGGTCAGTTGTCTGTGGATTTCTCTTTTTTCTGTCTGTTTTCTACTGAAGATTTCTAAGGTTCTGCCTCTCCACCGTCTCTGGTTCTCTCTCTCTCTCTCTCTCTCTCTCTCTCTCTCTCTCTCTCTCTCTCTCTCTCTCTCTCTCTCTCTCTCTCTCTCTCTCTCTCTCTCTCTCTCTCTCTCTCTCTCTCTCTCTCTCTCTCTCTCTCTGGGACTTCTCCTCTCCCTCACTAAATCTCTGACTCTCTCAGTCTTTGGAAAAACCCAATCATTCAAGTCCAGCAGGCTTTGGTCAATATTTTTGTGTGTGTCTGTGTCTGTGTGTGTCTGTCTGTGTGTGTGTCTGTCTGTGTCTGTCTGTGTGTGTGTGTTCATGTTCAGCCGTGGTATGGACATCTCTGTCCTCGTCTAATTTAAAAGGGAGAAAAGCTTACAGGCAAGTGAGTGAGACTATGGCATTGGGCAGTAGTGTTGCCAAGGCCCATGGCCACAGACACCACCACTGGGCCGGGAGCATTCCTGACTGCCTGCATAACCATCGCTCGCATTCCTGTTCAGTATCGCCAGTTGTATTTGAGTGTTCGCTGCTCTCTGTGAAAAGCTGGAATTGTCCCCAGGCCGCAACCGAACGCTGTTGTCCCCAGCACAACATTAAGTGCCCCGACGTTTCAGCTTCAGTTTTCTCTTCCTCTTTGTTTGTGGAAAGCAGAAGTCTCTCTCTCTCTCTCTCTCTCTCTCTCTCTCTCTCTCTCTCTCTCTCTCTCTCTCTCTCTCTCTCTCTCTCTCTCTCTCTCTCTCTCTCCCTCACCGCCCCAACCCCCGCCTCTTTATCTCTCTTTAAGCTCTTGTTCCTGTGGCTTCCAACCTCACATTCTCTCAGTTTCTTTTGCACCTCGTGACGCATGCTTTTTTATTCCATTACTGACTCGTGTGGCGTGCGTGCGTGCGTTGCCATGGTTAAATAAAAGACGTTCCTTCCTTGGATACACACTGGTTGCCATGGCCGGCAGGGTCCATGCTCCACGTTGCCAGGGGCCGCATGTTCACACCTGTCAGACGGCTGTCAAAGGCTGCTAGAGAACGCAGCATCCCACCCCCTGGCCCTTAACAAGGTCATGGTAACGGGGTACAGTAAAAAGGCGATGGAAACGGGGCAACAGTAATAAGGTGATATTAACAGTGCCACCCGTTACAAGGCGATAGCTTGAAACGGCCAAAGCGCTTCTGTCTCTTCTGTCGTCAGTGACTCAGAACAAAGTCAATTACTTCCTTCGCTGAAATTGCCCAAGTCGCGTCTGATCTATTCGTGCCTTGACAGGGCAACAGCAACAGGGCAATGGTATGAAGGAAAGAATAGCCAGGTGATGGAAGAAGGCAAAAGAATCAGGACAGTTACAGGGCCATCCCTTCAGAAGCACTCTGCATTCCACATAGAGCTTACACATAAACGGATGTGCTGTTGTGCATAGAATAAGTTTGTTGCTGGGATCCTTTTTGATGCTGGGTCATTCCACGCCAAATCAACAAGTGCCCGCGCACTTAGGTCTCAAAAAATTCTGAAAATATTACCAAGTGTACCCATGGTACTTAAGAGAAACACTGTAAATTTATTTGAATGTAAGATGTATACTCTCCGTGCTACAGCCAATTTTACTGGGGGAGGGGGGTGCCCATTTTGTTCACACTCTTTTTTTTGTCAAAGTTCACAAGCCCCTAGCTCAATAACTAAACCATGTAGGAAGCTCAAATTTGGCATGCTGGTACATAGACAGGAATAGTTTGTTGCTAAACTGTCAGTTTTGGTCTGTATGATCCTGCATCGTCATAGCATTCCCTCAAAGATGATACAAATTGTACTGGAGTTTTTGGCTGTGCTCTGTTTAGGCCTTCAGAAGACATATTTGTGCCCAACATAGCCTCTTGATTTTTTTCCCTTGTAGAGACAAGTAGGAACACTCTCATAAAAAGCTATAAATAGAAAGGAAACCCCATCAATGTTTGAAAAGAAGACCTCACAAGTCTGACAAATCATCATTTTGGGTGTCATTTTCAGAGCTCCAGAACCCCTTGTGGGATTGTCCACAGATTTTTATTTTATTTTTTTCTTCATTCTCCATGAATTCTTCTTTTTAAAAATGCCAATGAGACTTGTCTTATGTGATGTTTTCGTTTTTAATTTCCACCCTGAACATGGGCAAAATGCAAAAAGAGAGCAACATGATTTCTATAACATTTAATGTAAAGACTAAATAATCAAATGCAAATTTTGCCCAGACATGATCACCCGAGAGTCCTTGTACAGGGGTGCAGGTATCCCTTTCAATTTCAATGATTTCAGGAGCGTTCAATGTGGGAGCAGGTTCGCACACCAAAAGAGGCAGTAGGTCAGGCACAAAGAGTCATGTTGTTACTTTTTTTGACCAGCAGATGGCAGCGGAAGAAACGCATAGAAAACATATTGCTCTCAATGTGCATGGTGCCCATGATCAGGTTGGAAATTAAAAAAGAAAACATCACATAAGACAAGTCTCATTGGCATTTTTAAAAAGAAGAATTCATGGAGAATGAAGAAAAAAATAAAATAAAAATCTGTGGACAATCCCACAAGGGGTTCTGGAGCTCTGAAAATGACACCCAAAATGATTTGTCAGACTTGTGAGGTCTTCTTTTCAAACATTGATGGGGTTTCCTTTCTATTTATAGCTTTTTATGAGAGTGTTCCTACTTGTCTCTACAAGGGAAAAAATCAAGAGGCTATGTTGGGCACAAATATGTCTTCTGAAGGCCTAAACAGAGCACAGCCAAAAACTCCAGTACAATTTGTATCATCTTTGAGGGAATGCTATGACGATGCAGGATCATACAGACCAAAACTGACAGTTTAGCAACAAACTATTCCTGTCTATGTACCAGCATGCCAAATGTGAGCTTCCTACATGGTTTAGTTATTGAGCTAGGGGCTTGTGAACTTTGACAAAAAAAAGAGTGTGAACAAAATGGGCACCCCCCTCCCCCAGTAAAATTGGCTGTAGCACGGAGAGTATACATCTTACATTCAAATAAATGTACAGTGTTTCTCTTAAGTACCATGGGTACACTTGGTAATATTTTCAGAATTTTTTGAGACCTAAGTGCGCGGGCACTTGTTGATTTGGCGTGGAATGACCCTGCTTCTTCCTGTGGATACTACGGTTGCGGAACTATAGTCAGCTGATCTTATGTAATCAATTTTTTCTGTAAGGCATTATTTCCGGAATGAATGCAGTTGTTGTTAGGTCAGTAACATGCTTACAAAATTCTTTGCCAACATCGTATCGTATACGACGGGGCAGTCGTGGCTCAATGGTTAGAGCACTGGGTTGGCAACCCAAGGGTTCCCGGTTCAATGCCCGACCGGACCACGGCTGAAGTGCCCTTGAGCAAGGCACCTAACCCCCACACTGCTCCCCGGGCGCCGCTCAGCAGGCAGCCAACTGCTGCTACGGACTAGTGTGTGTACTTCAATGTGATTCACTAGTCCAAATGGGATAAAGTGCAGAGAAAGAATTTCCCCTAGGGGACCAAAATTAGCTTCATTTGGAATTGGCTTCATATAAGCATCAAGCATCTAACCAAAATCCCAAAAGGTTTTTATACGTATTTTCCATCTCAGAGGAGTAGACCTACAGCAGCCAGACGTTTAAGAAGCTGGAATTGGAGTGGAGTGTGTGTTACCCCTGAAAGCTGCACGAAATGAACAAGCAATTATGGAAATAGCTGCCGATTACTGTAATGGCGTATGATTCACTGATAAAGTGTTCCAGCTCAAATGGATATACTGGCGTAGCATGCAATTAACGTTTTATGTTCATAACACATAATGACTCATAACATATTGATCAACTGTCCGACCTGGATTCATCATCATTTTATGCTCTGGGTTAGTTTTTGGTTTACCTATTGTGGCCATGTACTGAAGTACATTTTTATCAAAAGAATATATTAAAAATTGCTCTCTCCTAGCTGTTGCCATTATGGCATGCAGTCTTGCAGGCTGTATCTGATGTGTGTCAATCACACCTCAGGTTTCCTTGGAATCGGTTGCCTAGGTGCTTGTTGCGTGATGTCTTGGTGGAGGAGGAGATGGCAGCTGCTGGGTGGCTGACTGAGGCAGCCAAACGCGCTTGCTTACTTTTTCTCTCCCTCTCTCTCTCTCTCTCTCTCTCTCTCTCTCTCTCTCTCTCTCTCTCTCTCTCTCTCTCTCTCTGTCGGTCTCTCTCTCTCTGTCGGTCTCTCTCTCTATTGCTCTTAATCACTTGCCTACTCTCTCTCTCTCTCTCTCTCTCTCTCTCTCTCTCTCTCTCTCTCTCTCTCTCTCTCTCTCTCTCTTTTTCTGCACCAATGTGGAGCTCTGCTGCTGAATTGCCTGCTCCCCCTCTCATCCTCCTTCCTTCCCTTCCTCTCCCTTCCCCTCTCTCTCTCTCTCTCTCTCTCTCTCTCTCTCTCTCTCTCTCTCTCTCTCTCTCTCTCTCTCTCCCCCATCCTCCTTCTTCTCTGTCACTGTGCTGCTGATGTGGCGCTCTGCGTTCGGTGCTCTGCCGCTCGATTGGTCGGCTCTCGGCGGCGGCCTGCGTCGTCTCGTCTCCCGGCGAGGGCTAAGTGAGGCGGGCAGATGTTGACATGCTCCTAATTGCGTGTTTGACATTATGAGTCACGCATGAAATCACCGTGGCGACACCGCTGCGAATGGTGAATGGCGCGTGGAAAATGGCTTAAAGGGTGATCAGACGAGAGAGAGAGAGGGACAGACAGAGAGAGAGGGGGATATAGAGAGAGAGAGGGACAGAGAGAGGGAGAGGGATAGAGAGAGAGACAGGGGACACAGAGAGAGAGAGAGAGAGCGAGAGAGGGCAGAGAGAGAGAGCGAGCGAGAGCGAGGGGACAGAGAGAGAGAGCGAGCGAGAGAGAGGGGACAGAGAGAGAGAGAGCGAGAGAGAGAGAGGGGACAGAGAGAAGGGACAGAGAGAGAGAGAGAGAGGGGACAGAGAGAGAGAGAGAGAGGGGACAGAGAGAGAGAGAGGGGACAGAGAGAGCGAGAGAGAGAGAGGGGACAGAGAGAGAGAGAGGGGACAGAGAGAGAGAGAGAGAGAGGGGACAGAGAGAGAGCGAGAGAGGGGACAGAGAGAGAGCGAGAGAGAGTTTGAGGGAAAGGAGAAAAGAGGCTGAAATATAGATGAACATCTGAAAACCTGAATATGATTTGAATGGTGGAGAGAGCTGGGGAGGAAGTTAGACTGTGTGCATGAGGGAGCGAGTGATCTGAACGGTGCAGAAAGCATGACAAATGTGATGAGTGTGAGAAGGAAACACAGAAGAGAGCGGCATAAAATAGAGGACGAAGAGGGGTGGGGTGAGAAGTGCAGAGAGAGAGAGAGAGCTGGAGAAAGCAGGGGAGGTGTAGAGGTGTGTGAGAAGTGCTGAGAGAGAGGGAGATAGAGATTGAGAGAAAGAGAGAGAGGGATGGAAAGAGTGCCAGAATGTAGATGTGGGCTAGAAGTGCTGTGGGTGGCAGATTTGTGGTTGAATTCATTATAAGCGACGTGACTGCGAGCATACACATTAAACATCAGTGGCCCTTTTAATGTGACACTGGACTAGCATACACATTAAGCATCAATGGCTGTTTATAATGTGACCCTGGACTAGCATACACATTAAACATCAATGTTTTTAATGTGACAGTGTACTTGGACTAGCATACTCATTAGACATCAATGGCTGTTGTTAATGTGACCGTGTACCAGGCCTAGCATACACATTAAACATCAGTGGCTGTTGTTAATGTGACAGTGTACTAGGCCTAGCATACACATTAAACATCAGTGGCTGTTTTTAATGTGACACTGGACTACCATACACATTGAACATCAATGACTTGTTAATGTGACGGTGTACCAGGCCTAGCATACACATTAAACATCAGTGGCTGTTTTTAATGTGACACTGGACTACCATACACATTGAACATCAATGACTTGTTAATGTGACAGTGTACCAGGCCTAGCATACACATTAAACATCAGTGGCTGTTTTTAATGTGACGCCGTACTAGCATGCTGATAAGACACCAGTAACCCTTTCAAATGTGACCCTTTAACTAGGCCTAGCATACACATTGTGACACACCGGACTGTGACAATGTGACCGAAGACTACCGTATGCATAAGACATCTACAGTCTTTTTTAATACGACACAGTACCAAGCCTAGCATGCACATTAAACATCAGTGGCTGTGTTTAATATGACTGTACTTGCATGCAGATTTCACATCAGTAGCCCTTTCTTAATGTGACGGTACTATTAGCGAAAGTGTAAGTGAAAGCCCACCTGGGAAACTCCCATGGCCATTGTCATTGTGACACTGTACAAAAAAATGTATGCGTCACACCTGCTCGAAATGGCGGGACAGCACAATGCTCAGGTTCAAGGTACCTTAGTCATGGATGAGGATGGGGGAGAGCACTGCATTAGACCTAGCGTAAAACAGCCTGATCTCCAAAATTCTGTGCTCCTGGACACGGATTTTGTGTCATTAACATCCGTGTCCAGGAGCACGGAATTCTGGAGATCATGTTGCGTGAAAAGTAAACATCAGCTCTTTTTAATGCGACACTGACTACCAAACACGTTAGACATTAGGCCTTTTTAATGCGATGCAGTACGAGGTATAACATGCACACTGGGACAGCAGTGGCTCTTGCCCTACAATGCTAGATGATTGACATATCCGACCGCTTCGGCCCTTCATGGGTTAAACATACCCTCCAGAGTTCAGACCCTGTGACCAATTAGACAGGTTCATTCTGTACAGATCAACGCCTCCTCATAAGGGTTAAACACCCTGTGTGCTGGTGTGTTTATACTTTTTGTGTGTGTGCGAGTGTGCATGTGCATGTGCATTTGCGGAGCTATGCCTATATGTACTATATGAGTGTGTGCATTTGTGTGCTTATATATATATATATATATATATATATATTGTGTGTGTGTGTGTGTCTGTGTTGATGGGCTGTGGGGTTGCGATTGATGCTCGTTAGCGTCTCGGAGTGTGTAGCCTTCTCCCCCGCTGTTATGCTAATTGTGTATGCGTGTGTGTTTCGGTCTGTCTGTCTGTCTTTGTGTGTGTGTGTGTGTGTGTGTGTGTGTGTGTGTGTGTGTGTGTGTGTGTGTGTGTGTGTGTGTGTGTGTGTGTGTGTGTGTGTGTGTGTGTGTGTGTGTGTGTGTGTGTGTGTGTGTGTGTGTGTGTGTGTGTGTGTGTGTGTGTGTGTGTGTGTTTCTGCCCATGCGTGTGTGTGTTTCTGTGTTTGTGTGTGTGTATGCTAGCGAGGGGAAGTGCATAGCCTGTCTCCCCCGTCGCTATGCTAATAGCTCCAGCCCAGGCCAAGGCAAACACATTTTCTGTCAATTAACTTCTCCAGACACAGCCACGTATAAATATTTATGGCTCTTATGAGTCTGATGTTGCATAACACGTCGTGTTATTTTATTTCAGGCTTTTTTATTTTATTTTCATTTTCCCCTTTTTCTTCTATAGAGAAATGTTGATATTTACGTAATTTTCGTTCTCCAATTCGCTGATTATGAAATGACGCTTCACTTTTGCTTACACAAGAGAGTCCACTTCCTCCGACTTCTTATTTATTTATTCTTTTATTTATTTGTTTATTTATTTATCTTTTCACAGTCATAACAGTCGGATGGGAGAGATATTACACAACACGCAAAAAAGTTTTTAGTTTGTTTTGTGAGCTTGTTTGGTGATGAGTGTGGCCCTGTTTCCCCTTCTTCAGTGTTTTTCTCCAGCAGCTGCTTCAGAGGCGCCACACTACAGCAATCTGTAAGCCTCCCCCCGTCGTCCTCTTCCCCTGGGCTCAGCGCCCACTGCTAGCCCCAGGCTTCTGAGAGGAGTAGGCCGAAGCGGGCAGTTCAGTCTGAACACATGTGGCCGTTTGTTCCAGTCAGTCTTATACTACTGACTGTGTGTGTCTGTGTCTGTGTCTGTGTCTGTGTCTGTGTCTGTGTGTGTGAGAGAGAGAGGGAGATGGACAGCGTGTGAGTGTTTGCGGTATGTGTGTGTATGTGATGTGCATGTATAATATGCTGCTTAGGGGTGTGTGTGTGAGTGCTTGGTGTGTGAGTGCTTGGTGTGTGTGTGAGTGTTCTGTTGTGAGTTTGTGCGATGTGTGTTTGTGTATGTGTGAGTGTGTGATGTGCATGTATAATTCGTTGCTGAGGGGTCTGCTGTCCATGATGATGAGGGCCTTTATGATCTTACAGCATATAGTGCTGCCCTCTGCAAATACCTGCCCTGCCCGTAACAACAGCAGCTGGAACACACACACACACACACACACACACACACACACACACACACACACACACACACACACACACACACACACACACACACACACACACACACACACACACACACACACACACACACACACACACACACACACACACACACATACATTTATGCAGATCATGTGCATGCAAAAACACAGACACAGATGCACGTTCACAGATTCACACTCATTTAACTTGTGTCTGAGTGCAGTGAAACAAACAGTCATTTAGCCAGGGGCTTGAAAAGATTTTAGTCTCTTGCTTTGACTAGACCCCCTGGGTAGTTTGCTAAAAGCGACTGGGTCATTTCACGTGAAATCAGACACTTTGGGACCCGACCGACCCGGATTTCAATCATACTTGGTGTGCCTTTTCAGTAGCAAGGTAGCACCACAGAACTGCATTGGTTTGAATCTGACACTAATATTAAGGGAGAAACAGACTAGGAAAGGTTCACATGTGAGGGTAGGACACTATACATTCAGCCTTGAATATATCAGTCAGTGTTAGTCACAAAAAGATGCCTGTGGTGTTGTTTGAAAGCTCTTTTCTGGCTCTACATATTACACAATCACCTTGGAATACAACTACTCTCAGAATATGAATTATGATAAATTGAAAAATTAAAAATGGAATATCTAAAAAACTCATATTTTAAAATGGCCAGTTCCTTGTCTAAACGTAGCCAGCAATGTACATGAGCAACACCTCAAAAGGCGGTGGTTCGGGCGGTTCTTTATTCATTTCAGAGAGAATTTGACTCACACATATGGCATCATACAGACCACTTACTAATAATATGGTAATACCATAGTAGCATCACATGACAAAACAAAAACAAAACAAAAAAGGTCAGTGTCCATCGTCCCAGTTTTTCAGAAACTAAAGCAGATGTCCATTTATACACACCAAATGATGATATGTGAATGTTTGAACATTCCTTTCTCTGTGTGTTCCTGTGCCATCCTCCCTTTAACCGTACTTTAAAGAGATAATCAATGGCTACACTCTCATTTTGTACTCTACCAGTGCATTTGCAGCAGCAGCTGTGTCTTTTGTAGATAATGTATAAGTACGTCCCGTTGCAGTTACAGGTTCCATTACCAGAAGCACATCATGATGATCCATGACAAGTCTATCTGGTCTGAAGGGAAAAGTGAAGGATGGAGATGGTCCATGAGGATGCAGGAAGTTCAGTTTCACCTCTCTCCAGTGCTCGGCATACATTCCTCAACACATGCTAGCCACCAGTTGCCATCATATACAGCTACAACATACCCTTTGATGCTTGAAAATGTAACACATTCCTTTACTGAGCTCACTCTTTCAACTCTGCCTTCTCTGAATGCTGAAAAAGGCCTAACTTCCACTGTGTCCATTGACAATGGGCAGAAGCTGTGTAGTTTTTGAGTACCTGGAATAGTTCTAGCAGATTCAAACCTTTTCAACAGGTTCTCAGCTTCATGATGGTACATCTCTGTTGTGGCAAACTGGCAATGGATGTTCTTGACATTATCCTTGACAAATTCAAACAGTTGGTTTGGCGTTACAATTTGATTGTCAATAGGACGTTGCAGACTTGCTCGTGCAGCAAGCCGTTTAACTGTCCCTCCAACGCCATCACATGGACCTTTGCCATGTGATGTGGCAAAAAAAGTGCCACTCTGCAGATATGTGAAAATCTGCCTCGTGGTGGCACAAATTTGTTATGTTTTTAAGGTTCTTATATTGTGCAGCACAACCATCAGAAAAATATATGATTCTTCTTTGGGCGTTCTCTGTCATTGAATGAAGTGGTCGTTGAGGAACTGAATTAGGAGCTTTCTTGAAACAGATGTACAGCAATTGTAATCGTGAATGTTTGCAGTCTGAAATAACCACAAAACAGATTTTTTTTTTCCAGTTTCAACTGATATTGGTAAGTTAGCATACAAATGGATGGATTGTGGCCTGCAGGTTGTTCCAGTGAAATGATTGAATAGCATCTTCAATTACAAAACTATAGTTTTCTGCAAAATCTGCTACCACTAAAAACGTTCCTGGTTCAAGGGAGTCACGAGCCTGTTGGTAAAACATGCTCTGCAGTTTTTGCAATGAAATCATGATGCATGACCTTGGGAAGACTACACACAAAGGTTTCCAGAAACTCATTTACTGGCTGTGTCTTGGTTTCAAGTGTTGACACTATCTGTTGATGTCCATTGTTTGAACTCCACATTATCTATCATGCAATTTTCCATGTATTTTTTCCAGTCTCCCAAAGAAGATTGGGAGTTCCTGGACACTCTGTACAGTCCTGAAGGAAGCAGCTAATGCTTGGAGGGTTGCACTGTATTGCTCCAATACAGTCCCGGTAGTGTTTAATCTCTCACCATTGGAAACAGTATCAAAACGTGCTCCATCAAAACAACAGTTTTATATTTTGATGTATTGTACACACACATACACAATGTGTACCACTGGATCCTGCAAGAACACACTGTCTGGGTCGCAATATGGAAAATTTGGTGAAGCCAATTTTCACTTCTGGATGCTTGTCTTTAAAGTGTTGAAAAGCTTCACGTAGGTTGCAAAGTACAAGCCTTTTTTGAAGGAGCTGCCACTTGCCACCGACATTGATTGACAGACAGTCTTTTCATACCAGGCATCACCCGACTGACAGACTCAGACAAATAGAACTTTTCTACTGTCTCTACTGTTTGTGTGGATAGTCTATTTCCAGGCTTTGGATTAGGTACTGTCAAAACCCCATGCTCATATGCCAGTTGTTTTGATTTTACTGCCATGTGTTTTGTGGTTTGAAATTCTGTCATTATTTTTCTCACACTCCAACTTCCAGGTAATGCAGTTAGGATCTGCAGCTTGTCACTTCTGGCAGATGAACTTCTGAACTTTTCGCGGAGCTGATGTATCATTTCTTCTCCGTCATCTTGTTGTCCGGTGGCAGCTTCAATCTTTCCCCGTATCTTTCTTGCAATATTCTCCACTTTTCTTTTAGCATAGGTTCCCTTGGCCACTCTCTTTAAGCGGATTGGAGATTCACCAATCGATGATAAAGTGGCATTAAGATTGCATAGCTCAACATTTGCATATTCCATGTCAGAAGTTGCAGAGGTTGAGGGGCCAGCCACAGCTACTGAAGGGTCTGAAATGTCAGGCTGTGAGATTGGCTCTGTTGTGACTGTTGTTTTTCCAGCTTCATGTAGCAGTTCCTGCAGACGCGCTGTCCAATCCTCAGGCTGAGTGTCGGATGATGTTTCTATGGCATCCTCAGGCAGATCTCTCAAGTCACGAGTTATTCTTTTACGATGACCATTAAAAGGGTCAGAACATTTTTGATGTAAAAGCCTCAAATAATGCCTCTTTGAAAGACATGGCAAGGTTCAGTGCTGCATAACCTGAACAACTCAGTCCAATGCATGGTGCATAAAGTTCAGGTGCACCCCAACAGCAAGCCCCGTTAAGTAGACTGATCACACCTGCAACTTGTGCACACCATTCACTTAATGCATTCAATTAGTGATGCCTGGGTCAATCTGTGACATCAGACACTAAGTGTGAGGTGGGGTACTCATGTCAGGTAGTGTACTTGCAACCCATTTTGAACCTTTATGTCCCATTATCTCTGAAATGAATAATAACCCGAACACCAGCATTTGAGGTGTTGCTCATGACATTGCTGGCTACGTTTAGACAAGGAACTGGCCATTTTAAAATATGAGTTTTTTTAGATATTCCATTTTTAATTTTTCAATTTATCATAATTCATATTCTGAGAGTAGTTGTATTCCAAGGTGATTGTGTAATATGTAGAGCCAGAAAAGAGCTTTCAAACAACACCACAGGCATCTTTTTGTGACTAACACTGACTGATATATTCAAGGCTGAATGTATAGTGTCCTACCCTCACATGTGAACCTTTCCTAGTCTGTTTCTCCCTTAATATTAGTGTCAGATTCAAACCAATGCAGTTCTGGGGTGCTACCTTGCTACTGAAAAGGCACACCAAGTATGATTGAAATCCGGGTCGGTCGGGTCCCAAAGTGTCTGATTTCACGTGAAATGACCCGAGTAAAAAACACACACACACACACACACACACACACACACACACACACACACACACACACACACACACACACACACACACACACACACACACACACACACACACACACACACACACACACACACACACACACACACACACACTCCTTCTAATGGCGTGGGTCTTTAGCTCAGTTTCAGGTCCACTGGGCCTCTTCTCTCACAGCTCACTGCTGTAGTGTGTATGTCCATTCTGTGCTCGAAAGAAATTGCCGCCCAAGACTCGAAGCCAGCCGGCCATATAGTATTACAGCCAATCATTATGTTGCTTTAGGATCACATCGGAGAAAAGGTATAATTTTAATTGGCTGTTGTCGTGCTCAAATTTCTACAACCTTGTTGGACGGTTTGGCAAGAAGTGGAGCATTCCTTAAAAACAACCGTAAAACGACCTTATGGATAACAGAAGAATATAAAACTGTGTGTGTGTGTGTGTGTGTGTGTGTGTGTGTGTGTGTGTGTGTGTGTGTGTGTGTGTGTGTGTGTGTGTGTGTGTGTGTGTGTGTGTGTGTGTGTGTGTGTGTGTGTGTGTGTGTGTGTGTGTGTGTGTTTTTTTCAGCGTGTGTGGTTTTTTTCTGTGTGTCTTTTTTTCTGTGTGTGTGTGTGTCTGTCAGCCTGTCTGTGTGTGTGTGTGTGCGCATGTGTCTGTCTCTGTGTGTTGATGCACATGTTTGTGTGTGTGTATGCCGTGTGTCTGCGCTCTGTACCCGAGTGCCATGCGTGTGTGTTACTGCAGCCACAGAGTAGCCCATTAGCCCGGTGCCCTTATCAAGAGTGTTTAGCTTTCTTCCTCTTCCTGTGGGCAGCCGAGTGTAATTGGTTCTGGCCCAGGGGTGCAGGGCAGAGGGCAGGGGGCAGGGCCAGAGACTGGGATGGGGAGGGGAGGGGAGGGGAGGGAGAGAGACAGTGTTTGGGAGACACCATGTTTGGGAGAGATATAACCAGAAGAAGAGAGGCAGGGCAAGACGCAGAGGCAAATACACTCTTTGGGAGAGGCAAGGCCAGAGTTTAGGAACAAAAAAAGAAATTGCTAGTCCTGCACCCATTTTGAGACAGATTTGCAAAGTCACATGAAAACTGAAAATAAAAAGCCTGCAACACCGAGCTCCCATTTCTCTTCATTTGATAATGTGCTGTTTCGGCCAGCATGCCCTTCATCAGACTGCAGCTGCAGGGGCAGAGATAGACAGGTCATCAGCTGGGAAAATTAGGCCTTTCGTCCTACCGCACTTTTCTCTGTGGATTACTGACCAGAAGGCCTATTGGAAGAAATTAAAACATGGGGCCACGTCAATTTTTGCTCAGAATTCAATATGGCCGCCATTTTCCAAAATGACTTGTTTTCATGCATTATTACATTGTACTATAAGGTGATATTCATGAACGATTAACTACTTTCAGCACTATTCTGTCCTATTTCCTTACATACATGTTTACAAAGGTTGACTAAACCAAAACAAATGAAAATAAAGTTGGCCACCTTGCAATATCCAAAGGAAAGTGCTGAAAATTATGATTGAAATGCACAAACAGAGTCTATGACTGGGAAAATTAGGCCTATTGTCCTGTCAGGGTTTTCACAGTGGATTACAGGCCAGAAGGCCTATTGAAAAAGATTCACCAGCTGGTTGCCATCTCAAATGTGCTCCAAAATTCAAACATTTCTGTTTTTCAGAATGGCAGACTTTCATACATTTCATACACTCAATACTGTAAGACCATAATTATCAATAAAGACAACCTATTTCCAGTGAAATTCTGTCCTATCTCCTATCTATAGACATGAGTACAAAGGTTGGCAACAGAATGATGATATATCTTGCTCCTTTGAAATATCTTAATGATTGTTCTCAGAAAATAATTGAATTACACATACACAGTTGACTGCTGAAAAAAGGCTATTGACCTGCCAAACTTTTTACATTAGATTACTGACCAAAAGTTTTTCAGGCCTAATTATTTTTGCATAAAGCAAGGGTGAGTGTGCGTGTGTGTGTGCCCGCGCGTATCCCCCGCTCATCTTTTCCCTACTCTACAGTGTCTTTCCCCCACACACTATTCTGCCTCCCCCACCCCCTCACTCATCCCCCCACACACTATTCTGCCCCACCCACCCCCCCCCCACACACGTTTATGCCCCCAACCCCCTCACTCATCCCCCCCCCATGCTACTCTGCCCCCCCACCCACCCCCCCCACTATTCTGCCCCCACGCTCACCCCCCCCTGACTCATTCTCCCTCCAGCCCCCCACAAAATACTCGCCCACCCCTCATCCAATGTGAAAAGTTTGGCAGGTCGACCCCCCCAACTGAACTTAGCCCCCAACACAAACACACACACCATTCTGCCCCCCTGAACCCCCCACACTGTCCCCCCCCACCACCTCACTCATCCCCCCACAAACTATTCTGCCCACCCACCCACCCCCTATATTCAATCCGACTCATTCCCCCACACACCCCCCCCCCACTCTGCCCCCCAACCCCTTTTTTCAGCAGTCCGCCGGGACGTCGGGACACCGTTAATTTCGAGCGCTGCCACTGTTTGTGAAATTCAATCATTTGACAACATTCCTTTGGATATTTCAAAGTGGCAAAATATATATATTTATGCCTTTTTCTAGACAACCTTCATACTCACGTCTGTAAGAAGATAGGACAATTTAGCTAAAAAATAGGTCATCTTTATTGATAATTATGGCCTTACAGTATTGAGAAAAATGTGTGAAAGTCTGCTATTCTTAAAAACAGAGAAAATTTTGAATTTTGGAGGACATAGATGGCCCCAAGTTTTAATCTTTTTCAATAGGCCTTCTGGTCTGCAATCCACTGTGAAAACCCTGACAGGACAATAGGCCTAATTTTCCCAGCCATAGACTCTCTATGTGCATTTCAATCATTATTTTCAGCACTTTCCTTTGGATATTGCAAGGTGGCCAACTTTATTTTCATTTGTTTTAGTTTAGTCAACCTTTGTAAACATGTATGTAAGGAAATAGGACAGAATAGTGCAGAAAGTAGTTAATCGTTCATGAATATCACCTTATAGTACAATGTAATAATGCATGAAAACAAGTCATTTTGGAAAATGGCGGCCATATTGAATTCTGAGCAAAAACTGACGTGGCCCCATGTTTTAATTTCTTCCAATAGGCCTTCTGGTCAGTAATCCACAGAGAAAAGTGCGGTAGGACGAAAGGCCTAATTTTCCCAGCTGATGACCTGTCTAAGAGGGGAGCAGGGGCAAGAGGCACGGGCAGAGGCAGGAGCAGAGGCACTCTTTGGCAGACAGGGTGGTGGCGGGAGACGTTGGCCCGAGACGGGAGCAGAGAACGGGGGCAGGGGCCGACAAGGGAGGATGCAGTGCTGGAGACAGCAAGGCAGACACACTGGGCGCTGTCTGAACTACCCACTGACCCACAGTGCTTTCGCCAGAAAATAGCCTGTGTTGCGAGTTCATCTGTGTGTGTGTTTGTTTGCGTGCATGTGCACATATGAGTGCGCTCGTGTGCGCATGTATTTGTGTTTGTGTGTGTATGTTTGTTTGTGTCTTTGTCTCCAAAGATGAACATTTGCACCTCAGTGGCTCTTGCAGGCTTTTGCTGACAAGCCAAAACTGAGCAACTCGCATGGAATAAAAACAAATCCATGGACCATTTAAAAACAATGCAAACAGAAAGAAGACGCCAAGTGGGGCTGATCCGCACTGATGCTCTGCCATGAAGGCAAAGCATGGGAAGGGAAAGGAAGGGACACGTTTTGTGTACTTGTCTGGATTCATCCACCATGGAGAATGACACACACACACACACACACACACACACACACACACACACACACACACACACACACACATTGTTATTTTGCTCTGTGTGTGTGTGTGTGTGCACGCTTGGTGACTCAACAAGCTTTCTACTTAATGCCTTAAGATATTTTTCTCAATGCCTTCACATACAGTTTGTGTGTGGAGGGATGTCTCACAGTTTTGTTTATATTTTCCCAGTTATGTGTGTATGTTGCATTGTTGCATGGCTGTGTGACTGGTGTGAAGGGAGGGTGGGGTACATTCTTTCTTTCTTCAATGCATTTCTTCAGTTTACTTCTAGACAAATAACTCATGACTGAAGCAGTTTCTTCATTCATACGTCATTTCTTCATTCATGCATCATTTTTAAACCTTTTTTTAACCCATATGGGCCTCAAATATCGGGTATCGGAAATCGGGTATCGGCTAAGGGTGATGGAAAAAAAAAAATCGGTATCCCATCTGCCATTTAAAAAACTGTATCGGTCAACCCCTAATCTTGGTCATTGTAATGGGGGCAGCGCATTGTTGACATTTCAAAAAAACATTTTTATTTATTCCCATAAACATCCAAAAGGTTATACAACATCAGAGACAACTAGCAAACTGCGGTACGATACCTTTTGGGAAAGTATTTGGAGTAGGCCTAAAAAATGTAAGCAAACGCTGCCCCCATTAGAATAGCTCATATCTCCGAAAGGGCTTAGCCGAAAAATGTGGCATCACCGGGTACTGTCAAGTCAAGGGTAGCATGCGTGAGCAATACAACAGCATATTGAAATTGACTGAACTGGTCCTTTAACCGCACTGAAATGGTTCAAAAATATGTTGGCGTGTGCATTTTGATTTTGTTTGTGTGTGTCATTTGCCAAGCTGAATGCAAACTCCAATGACAAGTTTGTATTCATTTATTTATCTGGTTGATGAAGTGCTGTATGGAAGTTGCACGCATGACTTGATGTATAGCCTTTCAGAAATGGCTACCCCATTCTAACATTCACTGGCCTATCTGTGCACATACTGTCTGTTTCTCTTATATTTCCCACTGGTGATAAACTGTGTACTGACCTGTTCCATGTTAAATGTTTATTGAATTTTTGTCCTCTCTTTGTCTCTCTATTTCCCACGGGAGCAGGCTGGAGGAGGAGGATTGCTTGTGTTTTACTACCTGAAATATTTTGTGGTCCATGTTGCATGTTTATTGAAATCCTTCTTTCTCTCTCTCTCTCTCTTTCCTTACCCGAGCAGGCTGGAGGAGGAGAGCTTGCGGGACAAGATCCGCGCGGACCACGAGCGGGCGCTGCAGGAGGCCAAGGAGAAGCTGCGCAAGTCCCGCGATGAGCTGAACGCTGAGATCCAGACCGTCAAGAGCCGGCTGGCCGAGGAGCGCAAGGAGAATGCAGCCGGAGGAGCGGGAGGAGGAGGAAGAGGAGTAGGGGGCGGCGGAGGAGGTGCTGCTGGAGGTGGTGCTGGTGGAGCAGGGGGAGGGGGTGTAGGGCCCAAGCCTCTGCCCCCTGTGCCACTGCCCAAGCTGGGGGGCATCGACGACGGCGACCCTGGAGATCCGGACGTGAAGGAGAAGAGGGATAAGATCCGAGAGGTGAGTAATGGTGTGTGTGTGTGTGTGTGTGTGTGTGTGTGTGTGTGTGTGTGTGTGTGTGTGTGTGTGTGTGTGTGTGTGTGTGTGTGTGTTGCAGATGATGCAGTCGATAGATCTGACTTGGCTGGTGTGTGTGTGTGTGTGTTCGAGTGCACGCGCATCTTGCATTTTGACGGTTCTGAGGTGTGTGTGTGTGTGTGTGTCTGTGTGTGTGTGTGTGTGTGGTGTGTGTGTGTGTGTGTGTGTGTGTGTGTGTGTGTGTGTGTGTGTGTGTGTGTGTGTGTGTGTGTGTGTGTGTGTGTGTGTGTGTGTGTGTGTGTGTGTGTGTGTGTGTGTGTGTGTGTGTGTGTGTTACTTTTGCTGTTTCTCTGGTTATGTGTAGAGGGTTTTGTGTTTGTTTTGGGTGTCAGAGAGGTACGGTCTGATGTTGAATAATATGTTAACTTTCTTTGATTTGCTAAGATGTAATGAGGAGTATGCTTGTGCAACTCAGAGTGTGTGCGTGTGTGTGTTTTTTCTTCTTTCTTCTTTTCATGTTCAGTGCGTCTGTATATGTTTGAAGGTGGCACCCGGTTTAGTGTTTTTGTTTAATTGCCGCAAGGTGTGTGTGTGTGTGTGTGTGTGTGTGTGCGTGTATGCGATCATGCGTGTCTGTGCTTACTTGTTTTTTAAAAGAACAGTGCAGGATGGACCCAATGCTTGTTTGTTTATGCAAGTGTGTGTGTGTGTGTGTGTGTGTGTGTGTGTGTGTGTGTGTGTGTGTGTGTGTGTGTGTGTGTGTGTGTGTGTGTGTGTGTGTGTGTGTGTGTGTTTGTGTGTGCATGTGTGCGTGTATGCGATCATGCGTGTCTGTGCTTACTTGTTTTTTAAAAGAACAGTGCAGGATGGACCCAATGCTTGTTTGCTTATGTATGTGTGTGTGCGTGCGTGCGTGCGTGCGTGCGCAGTCTCAAACTTGCATCACTCTTCCCTTCGATGTTGAGACTAGTCCAAAAGCATGAAGCGAAGGCTGAAGCTCCTCATCTCCACCACCTTTCCTCCTTCCATCTTGTCTTCTCTTCTCCTCATCCTCTTCTCCCTTTCCCTTCCTTGCCCTCTGTAATAGCTCAGAATATCTGACTCTCCACTTCCTCCTCAATTCCTATTTCCTCCACATCTCTCCCCATGTCCTCTCCTCTCCTCCTCTTCTCCTCTCCTCTCCTCTCCTCTCCCCTCCTCCCCTTCTACTCCGTCTTCTCCCCTTCCGCCCTTACTTGCACAATCTACCAACGTTAGTAGTACCCCTGTCTCCCCTGTTTGCTTAGCCTCTTTTCCTTCTCCTCTCCTCTCTTCCTCTTTTTTTCTCTTTTCCTGCTCTCCTCTTCTCTACTCCCTCACTGACATATCGTCTCCAATCTACTGACATTCTCCTCTCTCCTCAACCCACCACCTCCATCCTCTTTTTTCTCCCCTTTTCCTCTCTCTTCGTCTTCTTTACTTCTCCTCCTCATCATCTCCTCTCCTCCCCTCACTTCCTGATAAAATCTGGTATTGCTCCTCCTCTCCTCACCTCCTCTCTCTCTCCTCCCCTCCCTCACCTCCTCTCTCTCTCTCCTCCTCTCCATCTCTAGCATAATGCCTCCCAATCTACCCTTATTCCCCTCCACCCCTCGGTCCTCCACCTCTTCTTCCTCTCCTCTTCCTCTCCTTAATTACTTCCTGCCTCTCTCTTGTCTCCATTGTCTGCTCTTCAGAACGTGATGGCAGTTACAGCCTATTTAATCTTTAAGAGTGCCTTTGTCTCCCAGAGGCTGCCTCTCTCTCTCTCTCTCTCTCTCGCACTCTCTCTCTCTCTCTCTCTCTCTCTCTCTCTCTCTCTCTCTCTCTCTCTCTCTCTCTCTCTCTCTCTCTCTCTCTCTCTCTCTCTCTCTCTCTCCCCTTTGGTGGTGTAATCATCTCTGCCTTAGTTTCCCCCTTCACTGTCTTAATCATACCCTCTCGCCCCCTCTTTATCGCTCACTTCCTTATTCCCTCGCTTCCTACTTCATTCTCTCTCTCTACCTCTCTCTCGCTCGCTCTCTCTTTCTTTCTCACATACATTTCTCCTCTGATCCCTGTCTGACACGTTCTCCATATCCCCCCTCACACTTTTGTTCCCTTTCTTCCTTCCTTCCCCTTGATCACTCTTTCTTTCTCTCTTTCTCCACTACTACCTCTCTCTTTCCATTTCGTGGCCCATCTCTCTCTGCCCTCTCTCTCCCTGTCCTTTTTCTCTCCCTCCTCTTCTTTCGCCCTCTTTCTAATCTCCTCTTTCTCCCTCTCTCCCCTCCCTATCCATTCACCCCCCTCTTTCTCTCCTCTCCCTCTCTCCTCCTCTGTCTGCGTGGAGAATTGCAGCCAGTGATGTGGCCGTTGGCGAGCTGCCACTAGAATGGCTTGAGTCTTGGAGTCTCCCACGAGAGAGAGAGAGAGATGCATAATGGCAGTGGAGAGACAGCCCCATGAGGAGTTGCTCTCTTTCTCTCTTTCTTTCTATCTTTCTTTCTCACTTTCTCTCCATCCCTATGTCTCCACTCTCTGTCAGCAATCTCTCTTTGCCCTCCCTCTCTCGCTCTCTCGCTCACTGTCAGAACTCACTCACTCACTCACTTACTCACTTACTCACCCACTCACTCACTCACTCACTCACTCACTCACTCACTCACTCACTCACTCACTCACTCACTCACACACACACACACACACACACACACACACACACACACACACACACACACACACACACACACACACACACACACACACACACACACACACACACACACACACACACACACACGGACGGACACACACACACACGGACACTGCTGTGTTTTACAGTGCTGTCAGCGGTAGAGCAGAGGAATTCCAATGCGCTCATCACCTCTGAGCTCCTGTGAGGATGAGACTGATGGCGAAGAAGATTAATGATGAAAGTGATGGATGGTGATTTAAAGGGCGTTTCTGTCATCCTCAGCCCTCTGCATTAAAGCTCCTCAATTACGGGTCAGAATCATAGTCATAGTCATAATTACATTTTGTCAGCACCGAGAGAATGATGTTATTTTAACTTAATCACTCATCTACTGTGTTACACAGTACACGGCTTCATTGAATCGCATTTTCCTAACGACGGATTCACATGCCATGAAATTAAAATGTAAATGACCAAAATGAATATTAAACTGTAAAAGAATATTGGTTCTGACTGTTGGACCTGATTTGGGACTGGACGCGTTCCATTAGATTAGATGAGACCTTCCGGAACTCCCCCAACGCTAGTAATATGCATTTAATAGCATGTCGTCAGCATTACATTCAATTGAGGAAATGGGGAGTCGGGGGTACGGTGGCTCTGAAGGGCCAGAGGAAAAAATACTCAACCAGATGAAAAAAAACATTCAAAACATCAAGTGATAAAGTATGTCTCTGAAAAATCCCAATTCATCCAAGTTTAGCTGTAAACAAATGGACAACTTTGTAAAACACGACAGATGAAATAAAACCAAATAAAAAAATTACAACAGAGGAAGATTCGTCTAGGGTTGGGGTTCCCAAACTTCACTATGACACCACCCTCTGTGCTAGTAGTGTCCTGCCAAGTCCGCCTTGACATGGGCTGTGTCGCACTTTTTTTTATCTGCACACCCCCTTTCACAACTTGAAGGAGTTAGTGCATACCAAAAGCTTAATTAAGTTATTTATTCTATTCAATTATTTTTTGTTTTGTTTTCGCTATACTTTTCCTGCCATACTACCGCCGTGTGTCTAGAAACTTTCTTATTCATCCAGTTTTAGCTGATAAAGCAACTGGACAACTTCTTAAAGCTTGAACATTTCTCACTCCTCTTTCCAAGGAGGAATGAACATATCGTCTAGACTTGGGAGTAGGGACTTATGATGTATTGAGGTGGAGGATGAACTTTTCAACATCTCAACCAGTAGCCTCCATGACGTAGCCTAGTCTGCATATTGATGATGAACTCTGTCTGGCGTCGCTCGATGTTCAAAAGACCCAGTTGGGGAAACTATTTGTGTAGGTGGAGAAGCCACGAACGTCATCGGAATAAGAATGACTTAGAGGACACGTGGATCCCCATGCTCCTCATCTCAATTTGTTATGCTCTGTAGGACTTAAGAATAAAAAAAAGAAGTAGGACTCTTTTGCGCAACTTTTCATTAAAAGAGATATTCACTGTAGAATGAACTTTTTTGGGTGTGTTGAGACATGATAACGGAGTAGCCTGTTGCATTTCGTGTTTTTTTAAAAAAAAACGTTATTGTAACATTTGTATTTAGCCGTTCTCTCCATAGAGCCTCTGGGACCAATCTTTGCGATAACAACCCCTCCTCATAGCCGTCGTCGTGGCTCTGTAAACACATCACGCATGTAAATGCACTGTATGCGTACCATACGTTATCTAAGCATGCACAGCTGTGCACTGCATTGTGTATCTATTCACCCTATCGTACGCATGCATTGCATGACTTGTCTGCTGAGCGGCAAGTGATCTGAATTACAAATGCGTTCTCCCCCATACGTTATTGCATTGGGAGTTTCATAAGCACAACCTACAGAGTGCTGTTTTTGATGCAGTCTGACTATGGTGCGTGTAGGCTAGGGTATGTTTTCTTATTGTAAGTGTTGCATAAACATGGCTCGAGTCCATGTTAAGCAGACGTAATCTGAGCGTATAGCACATGTATATTTCTCCATACATTACAGGCAAAGAAAACATAGGCTTTGACTAGGGCTGGAGTTTATGTTGAGCAAACGCAATCAGAATGTAATGCATAATTTAAACTTGTGCATTTTCACTTTGAGACTTTGAAAATGTAACATGAGTATTATCTGACATGAAATTATCATTCATCCAGACCATGTGAATTAAAGTTGTAGCATCTGGTTTCACTTTGGTGCTTGATTTACAGATCAAAAAGGAGTCCAGTTTCTGCAGCTTAACTTGTTTGCCTTTTATGAATATTACAGTGGCTCAGCCTTGATTTTGGAGTGTACGCATGAAATCTGTTACGGGAATGTTACATGGATATTGGATATATGGATATATGGTGTGTTGGATAGAGGGCTCAATTGAATGGGGTAGGCCTGGACTTCTTAGACCTTATGTAAAATCATGGAAATTTGACTAGATGAAGGAAGAATGTGATGTGACGTGAACACTTGGTATATGTACCATGAAAGTGCTTGGCTATTGAGGCAGTTTGGCTGGAGGCATTACGGCCATGCACGGCATCAGAAGGTGACAAATCGGGCAAATCGAAAAGGGTCACCTGGGGAGACATGGGATGACCGTACCATGAAAGTGCTTGTCAGTTTTTACTAGATTCAAGAAGTCTTTGCTAATGTGAACATTGGCTATGTGTACTCTACAAGTACTATGGAAGTGCTTGGCTGTTGAGGCGGTATGACGCACTCAAGTGGAATACTTGCACCTCTGGGGTGCATTTCTCGAAACCAAAGTTGCTTATTACATTAGCTACTTTGTTGTTTTCAATGCATTTTCCCATTGGTAACTACTGAAGTTGCTAACAGGCTAACAACTTCCTCGTTGAGAAATGTACCCCTGGAGTGTAAGCTGAAGTCAAGAGGTGTTAGCCACTAATGGAAATGCCTCTGAAGAAAGTGTCAGCAATGGATTTAAGTGTCTGATACTGCTAGTGTAGAGCTGATGCAGTTGAAGTGGATATGACCGTCTGTGTAGGACGTATTTGTACTTGTATAGGTCTGTGCCCGTATGTGTATGTGCGCGCATTAAACTTTTTTACCTTGTAGGTCTCGGATGACAAGTGCATAGCACCGTAATCACCTTCAGTCTATGTCCTTGATACAAATAAACACAGGAATGACTGACTGTTGGGCCTATTTTTATTTTGCGGTAAAGCACTGATGGAGGTAGCCTAGAGAGAAGAGTTTGAAAAGTGTCGGGGAGTCCAGAGGAAAGTGGTGCAGCGTATGTACTGTAGCGTACCTTCACTGTGCGTCCTTGAGACCTCCTCTGGTCCAAGGACTCTACACAGTATCTACAGATGAGAGAGGCCCCTGCTGAGAAGGGACCCTGATTCAAATGAAAAGGGAACGTCCTTGGCTGGGTGTGATTGAGTGAGTGAGCCGCATAATTGATCTGATTTAGGCTAGCGCTCCTGCGCTTTGATATCGGCTTCTGCGCGGTTTGTTGAGGGTGGTTTTTTTGTATGGTAATTATGATTTATTGATAGTTTTGTGTAATTACTCCTTTCTTCATTTATGAAAATTGTTCATTGTTCATGAAATTATTAGTAATTGTATATTATTATTTTGTTTCTTATAAGTGCATCTGAGAATATGAAAAAGTAGTGCAGACTAGGCCTCGGGAACCAAAACATAGGTTCATGATGAGAACCTAGAAGACCTTGTATTTTATGTGATTCGTAACTAATTATACTTGACATAGTGTACATCGACAGGCTTGCATGTAAACGGCTTATGTGGTCCGTGTGTGTCTGGATCTGTCACTGCTGTCGTCCAGAGCAGTATTATAATCTTAATAATTACCCAGTGTTCCAATGGCCAGAGAAAAAGCCTGGGAAGACTTTGACCAGTTCTTTCACAGGGTGTGGAAACGATTTGGAACTAGTCCAACCTTTAGCGACTTAGCGCATGGAGGTTCAGCTAAGAGCTGTAATTAACCCTCGTGAATGTGGGGAAAAAGCACAACTGTACACAACAGAATAAGCAACTGTACAAGCTAATAAGCAAACGCAATGACACAATGTGGCTTTAAGAGGTATAATTATAGAAGGCTAGGTTACTTACATTGGCACAAGCAATGGAAAGTGAATTAGACAACTTTAAGGTTTTGCTTCTTTGAATGGTGCCAGTCTCCCTTGGGCCTGGTTTGTGTAGCCCAGGCTGACAGTGCCCAGCTTTGGGATGCTGTGTGTGGTTCTGATCGCTTTTGCAATCCCATCACGCACTGCAGCAAATGTGTTTCTTTTCCTTTTTTCCACTTAAAAGAAGTCTTGTCTTTTGGGCCTCCTCAGTATTAGACATGACTACTGGCGCAGATCAAATGCAAATGGAGGAGAGTGGGCAAGGTCACCGCCTCTGGTTAGGACAGGTTTGGACTCTTTACCGCCAAAGTGGACACACACACACACACACACACACACACACACACACACACACACACACACACACACACACACACACACACACACACACACACACACACACACACACACACACACACACACACACACACACACACACACACGCGCGCGCACAAGCAAAAGCAAAAGCAAGGTCACTGCCTCTAGTTAGGACAGGTTAGTCCTAGTGGGGATGCACAGAGACAGGCGGGCAGTCACACACAGACACAGACACAGACACAGACACAGACACAGACACAGACACAGACACAGACACAGACACACACACAGACACAGACACAGACACAGACACAGACACAGACACACACACACACACACACACACACACACACACACAATCAGACACGCTCAGTCCCTTCATTCTGGTGATGGCTCCTCTCCTCCCTGGCTGCAGCAGTTGCCTGAGGCCTGACATCAGACCACTGGGTTCTGCCCTCCATACTCTCTCTCTCTCTCTGGCTCTTTCTTGGTCTCAGTCGTACTTTCATCTTCTTTTCTCTCTCTCTCTCACTTAGGATCAGTCTTTCTCATCCATTCTCTCGCTCTATCTCTCTATCTCTCTGTCTGTCTCTCTGTCTGTCTCTCTCTCTCTCTCTCTCTCTCTCTCTCTCTCTCTCTCTCTCTCTCTCTCTCTCTCTCTCTCTCTCTATCAGACATGGTTAGTGATTGGTGTGTACCTGGCTGGCAGTGGCCATGAGGGCTGCTTCTCAGCTTTTCGTCATCTCTGCTCTCTGCTCTGCTCTGTCTTCTGTCTTGTAGATGCACCCAGGGACACAGCCCTAGGCGTGGGCCCAATACGTCACTCAACGCACACTCTTGCCTGGATTGCACCATAGCTGATGAAACTATTGCCAGCCAGTTGTTTGCTGTTGTTGTTGTTTGTGTGTATGTTTCTATGTTCTTGTGTGTGTTTGTGTGCGTGTACATGTGTGTGTATCATTGATAAGCCAGGAAATAAAAGCTTGCGTCTCATACGTCAACTTAACAGACTTAACCGTGCGTGATGAAATCATTACCTAATGATTTGAGGTGTTTGTTTGTTTGTTTGTTTGTGTGTGACTTGTCACTGGCATGCAAATTTGGCTAAATGTTGTTTGAATGCATTAGGTTGAGGCCTGGATCATGAATATTCCACTGGCTAAACTTACCCCAAGAGATGAATGTGATGTACTTGATTCAGACAGAGCAGTAAGCGCGATGCACGAACGCACGCACACACGCACGCACGCACACAGAGAGTAAATGATTCTATTCCGAGGGTGCCTATACCTTGAATGAGGCATCTGCTAGATGGGCAATTAAGTGTAAATGAAGCGCCCTGCTTACACCTGCAGGAAGTCTGTGATTACCCTCTCTGGCTCGATTGGAAGACTCTCCTCCTGAGGCTTGAAGCCTATACTGTTAGTGGCCAGGTGCTTCTGTGGTTATTTCCACTTCATTGGCCAGGTGGACGGGCATTTCCAGGCATTACCTTCTGTGCTGGGTATGTATCGGTTAATGTGTAAACACGACATGTGTATAAAAATAAAAACTCCATTGTCACTGGTGCGTTTTAGCATGGTACCGTCCCGCCGCACTGCACCATTGGGGGCTGCCCCCTTGCACAGGTAAGGCATAATTGCAATTTCGTTGTGTGAAATTGTGGTGCGTGCGTGCGCAGTGTGTCCTCACCACAGGTAGTCCTCAGTGGCGTCTCTGGCCAGCGTGTGTGTGGTGATGTGTAGTGTAACTTGGAGTGTACAGTAGTTGTCTTTTGTGCGTTTTGTATCTGTTCTGCATTGCAAAGACAGTTGATGTGTGTATACCAGTGGCTTGACTCATAGTGGCCCAATGTGTTAGTTTCATCTGGTAGCAGCAGCATCAGCAGCGGGCATGTTTGCCAGCTGGTGAGCCTGGTTTAGAATGTTTCTCCTGTGGCGTTGCCAGCCCACATCTGGGCACGGACAAGACGCTACGTGTTTGCACTGTTGCTCAGTGGAAAGTCTGGGCACTGGCATTGGCACTGGCCTGTGCCGGGTAAGAGACATGTGCACTGAGTTTAGTCGTAGGCATGATGCTCTTGGACGAGAGTGTTTGATAATTGTCCTAATGGACTGATGGAGGGGTGTGCGGGTGTGGGTGTGTGTGGTGGTTGGGGGGGGGGGTTGTTGGTGGAGGATGTGTGGTGTACAATCTTTAGCCACCAAATAATCAACGTCCTGTGTCATACTGGCCCGGGTGGGCTCTCACACAAAATTACACAGAGAAATGGCTCTTTGAAGGAGAAAAACAGATGTGTAAGTGTGCGTGCGTGCGTGCGTGTGTGTGTGCGTGCGTGAGAGAGAGAGAGAGAGAGAAAGAGAGAGTTTGGTAGACAGTGAGTCAGCACACAGTCGGTCGGGAATATTGAGAAAACTCTGTTAGCAGAAAGTGATCGCTTGAAGTGGCAGTGTCAGATGAAAGAAAATGTAGCACATCTTTTACACAGAATTCTGTCCAAGGTCTTTCTTTCTGAGTTCTTTCTTTCTTCTCTCTCTCTCTCTCTCTCTCTCTCTCTCTCTCTCTCTCTCTCTCTCTCTCTCTCTCTCTCTCTCTCTCTCTCTCTCTCTCTCTCTCTCTCTCTCTCTCTCTCTCTCTCTCTCTCTCATAGCTGTTTTTTTTTCAACTGAAGCAGGGTGAAAAGCAATGGGTATAAAAGTATTCATCTGGAGCTGTCCTGTATGCTCACAGACAGAGGCACATCTTGGCACTGCCAAAAGGACTCTAAAGGTCATTGCAGCTCCAAAGTCCCTATCTACAATGACTATGCGACAGGGTTATCACCATAAAAGCACTTACCTTTTTGCTAGATGTTTAGTTCTCTTTTTCCTCTATAGTTCAAATCGTTTAGAGGAAGCCATTAAACATGATAAACATTACCCACAAATGGGCCGTGGTTAACTTTTGACCCCCACCCAAAGCAGTCTTTTGGTCCATGGATTGATTTTTGTTTACAAAATAAAATGAATCAGTGAATTGATTTTTGTGTTCAAACCAAAAGGAAGGCTAGTTCATTGTCGCAAATGCTCAAGGGCCATGTTGGTTCATCCTGTAACAGTGTGTGCACACAGCGTGGGTATTTTTTTCGTTCTGATGTGAAGTCCATGGCTAAGTAGTCCCTTAAGGTTGTGATTAAATATACACTTGGCGGCAGGCCCTCTGTGGAGGATCGGCTTTATGCTGTAACAGCGTAGTCTCAGACATGGGCGTTGGACGTGGAAGACTGCAGAACGAGCTACTGCAATGATTCCCAAAAGTTTTCTTTTTTAGCGTTTTTTTTTTTTTTTTTGGGAATACATTTTTGGGGTTTGGCTATGTCTTTATTGACAGGAGGAGGGGCCGGGGGATTTTGACAGGAAATGACCTCACCCTAGCCCACTGAGCCATGCCCCCCCCCCCAATAAGTATATTTTCCTAGCCCCCACCCCTTAAATATTACCGAAATTTTATTTGAAGCTCACAGGAAAAGTCGATACATCAATTCAGCATACATGTGAATATTGTTACTAACCAATTGATGGAATGGAATGGTTATATTATCTGAAAGTATAAACTGTATGGTTTTCTGTGAACAGATTCTCTCCGCGACCCCCCTGCAGAGCTTCAGGCAACCCTGTTAGAGGTCCCGGCTCCCTGTTTGGGAAACACTAAGCTATTGGGTCTGACCGGATAACTGTACTCCCCATATTTGGAGCTGTTGGCAGACAAGATTCCTGCATTTTTGCAGTTAGACTATAAAAGAAAGTCTGAGACGGTGTCCCATCAGAGAAAATAGCACACTGACAAAAATACTCAACGGTGACCAAGATCCAGAGAAAGCTGAAATCGGTTTTCCATTGCACCAAATGGAATGCTATAAAGACTGCAATACTAAATGGGCAGTGTTGGAGCAGGAGTGCACAGCTCTTTTAGTCCACTCTTGGCTAACGGCATGAGACATGACTGACTGTAGCAATAATAGTTCTCCCTTTATCCAAAGCTGGCCTTAATCTCTTTGTTGCATCATGGACACTTAGCCGCTAAAGACACAGCCCCTGTTATGAATTAGCTGCTACCAGAATGGCAATGACCAAGTCGTATTGTATTAGTAAATGCCCTGTGCACTTCCATCGTGGTGGAATGGTGTGTGTTAACTGGCCACGTTTCTAATTTCAAGTAGTTGAGTGGTGCTCCATTGGAAACGTTGGGGGGAAAGTAATGTTGGCAAAAACAGATGTGAACAGATGTTCATTTTTGGAAATGAAGGTTTTCAGAACATTGGATGACATCACATTACACGGCACCTGCCTGAAGTTATGACCTTGTGAAATGAGCATATATGCACCAATGGAACTGAGATTTTTTGTTGTGTTCTCATATCTTACTGTTAATAGGTGGTGTTAGGATACAAGCAAGGCTTGAAAGATATGCCTTTTAACTATTTTAGAAACTGATGGATCCAATGGGCCTTTCCCTGTGAGTTGGGCAATTCAAATCAATTTAGGAGAAATTTGCCAGAAAAGTTTAACTTGAAATCAAATATGCTTAGAAGGTAGTGGCAGCATCTTTTGAACTAGGATTATGGGAGAAGTTCTTTTTTTCCCAGAACAAAGAAGCTGCACTCCAATCAAAACTGCATAAAGTAATGGATCTTTTAAGACAACAGAGGAAATTGTGCCAAACCTGTTTTGCATGGATATGCCAAAAGATTGCATTATTTGCCTCAAAATAATGAGACAATGCTTTTATGTGGGCAAGGAAATAGGAAATAGTAATTTCTGGCAACTGGTTTTACACTTGTTACACTCTGACCTTGCCTAAGGGCATTGATTCAGAAAGAGTTTGCCGTTTGTTGTAAAAGAAACTACTGACCTCAGTAGACTGAGGAAAGGGTAAACTGTTTCAGTGACATATTTAGGCGCTGTTTATACACACTAGGGTATTTTGAATTTTTCTTCCCTAGGTTCACCAACATATCTTTCTTCACACCATTGGCAAATCTGCAAATATGTTTCCGAGAGCTGTCATAAATATGTTAAGCCTGTGAGTAGTAAGTAGAAGGCCAAGTCTTCATTTTTCTCATATAACAAAGACTAATCAGAGTTTTTCAAGAAGAATCTCTCTCTTTTTTTACGATGATTCATTTTCGGAGGAAAAACCTCTGTTTGTGTGTTATAAACGAAAGGCACAAACAAAGGGAAAGGTCTTTGTCTATCAACTGACCTGGGTATGTATAAACGGCCCGTGCTGTAGATGGCTGGTATGGGCTGGTGAAGGGGCGGGAGACATTATATTATCAATGATGACTCTCTGCCACCCGTGACTCACCATGCCTGCTTGGTTGCTATGCGAGAAGTCTTGGTTGGCAATGGCAACAGCTTCTGTACCAGTCATAGAGGTTTCATAATGTGTGAAAGTGCAAATGGTGTGTGTGTTCAGTATGTGAGTTAAACATACTACGAGCTCTGACTTCTGCTGAACATCACTGCTTATGTCTATAGTGAAGGTGAGCAAGGTCACTCTGCTGTGGTTGATTGCGAGTGGACGTGTGTTTTTTTTGGTCATGCACAGCAGAGGGTTTACATTTTAGAGAGGACGGGGCACGCACGCACGCACGCACGCACGCACGCACGCACGCACGCACGCACGCACGCACACACACAGACATGATATGGTGTGTGTGTGTGTGTGTTTCCATGTCCTGGGGAGCTATGTGGTATCTGCCAGGCAGGAGGGGTCCAGAGCGCCCCCCCTGAGAAACACGACCTGCTGACATGATGAGCAGTGAAGTGTGTGTGTGTGTGTGTGTGTGTGTGTGTGTGTGTGTGTGTGTGTGTGTGTGTGTGTGTGTGTGTGTGTGTGTGTGTGTGTGTGTGTGTGTGTGTTTCCATGTCCTGGGGAGCTATGTGGCATCTGCCAGGCAGGAGGGGTCCAGAGCGCCCCCTGAGAAACATGACCTGCTGACATGATGAGCAGTGAAGTGTGTGTGTGTGTGTGTGTGTGTGTGTGTGTGTGTGTGTGTGTGCGAGTTTAGGATCTAGGAGCCCCGTGGTGAGACCCCAGTGATTTACCATCTGCTGTTCACCACTGGGGCTCTTTACCCCTATACACACACAATCACACACACACCACTTGGACGCTTGTATAAGGCTTCTCAGTATGGTCAAGATAGACCACTGTGAAGCCCTACACACACACACACCCCTACCCACCTGCGCATTAACGAGGGGGCTAGGGAGGGCTCAAGCCCAGGGGCCTCAGCCAATCAGGGGCCTCCTAAGGTGCCTTGGAATATCAATAAAACAATAAACTATTGCGGGCCGCCTTCATTATTGTAGGCCTAGAATCTATGGTTAAAATAAATGAACGCACAATAGCCTGCTGTAAGAGACGCAACGCAAACCCCAATGAGTGGCAGCCCATAACATTGTATCACCCCGACACCTTAACAGCTGTAAAAAATGTAACAATGTTAACGTCTCAGCAGCCGCGCACTCGCTGACAGACAGAGTTTAGAAGCAGAGAGAGCAGCAGAGTTTAGAAGTGAAGATAGAGATTAGGACTAGTTCTAGAACATGTCAGTAGTGCACAGAAATGAGGTAGGCGACTGATTAGGCTAACTTTCTCATATTTTCACTGTTCATGGAGGCAACTCCGAAAACATCATAGAAAAACGGGAGAAAATATTGCCTACCGTTCCTATAACGTTTGGATTCTGAATTAGCGTTAGCTGCACATATCTACACGGCTTGCTAGCTGTGAGCTGGGTGTGTATGTAAAACCATGTGGATTTAAGTGGAATATTATCCTACTTGAAGTTGTGTGATCAAGCCAACGTTTGAAGGTAAGGCCATTGGTTATTAAATTGGCTGTGGCATGTTGACATGGGTCCATGCAGTTATTGCTAGCCTCGTGCTTTGAACTAGATTCCTTCAGATATTAATTTCCTTGCTCATGCACGCTGCCTGTGCAATGTAGCTAGGCTTGATTAACTTTGACGGAGGTGGATTCTTTTAGAAAAAGTTTACATGCTCAAAACGGCATCACTCACTGGTAGGCTATTTTTTTTTTTTGATTAAGTGTTAATGTCACCGTGCAGTAGACTAACAGATGTAGGCAATCAAGGTTTAGCCTACAATTCACCACTTTAGAATTATTTAATCTGGACAACCCCTTCACTGGGTCCTTGGATTTCGGTATGTTGATTGAGGGAGCCATGTGTTTTGCGCCGTTCCCAGACAAAGTGTCAAAAACGGATTTTAGGTAAATGTTTATAGCCAATAACTTTTGCAGACTAACCAGCCAGTGTGCCCTCTGTCGAGCAGTGTTATGAACATGCTAGCACGTTTTCACAGCCTCTCTCTCTCTCGTGCTCCCTCACTCTCCCTCTGGGTTCGACAGGTAGACCAAGGGGCCACAAGAAAAAAATTTAGCCCCTGGGCCACAAGTGTTGATAAGGCGCCCCTGCCCCTACCTATCGCTGCCTGACTCACTCACCCCCTGTGTGTGAGGGCTTCATACCAGGCCGCGTCATACACTCCACTGCTGCTTGCCTGCTACACACACACATATACACACACACACACACACACACACACACACACACACACACACACACACACACACACACACACACACACACACACACACACACACACACACACACACACACACACACACACACACACACACACACACACACACACACATATTCGTCAGTCATATCATGGTGAGTGTGTGCGTGTAGTTTGCAACCTTTGTGCGGTGTGTTCAGGCGTTTGTAGAGGTGTACTTATTGATCCTTGGTGTAGTGTAGCAGCATGGCCGTGCTTGAGCTCACAGAGAGGGAGAAAAAGAGCTCTCTGTAACAAATTCAATTCCATTCGCTTTACTCTAATGCAACGAGCTGAGCTCCACTGACTTGCGCTGCACTACACAGGGTATGATGTTGTCAAAGGCATGGGCCAGCTAGCCTGCTGTGAATCACTGATGAGCAGGGTGGAATCTACTGCCACAGAAAGGAGATGGAAGAGGGTGACTGAGGTAGGGAGTCTGATGCACATCGGTATGTCTGTTTGACATTTGTTCATTCATTCATGCGTTGGGTATTTTGTATTCATTCATTCCTTCATTCCTTCATTCCTTCACTCACTAACTCACTCACTCACTCACTCACTCACTCACTCACTCACTCACTCACTCACTCACTCACTCACTCACTCACTCACTCACTCACTCACTCACTCACTCACTCATTCATTCATTCACTCATTCATTCATTCACTAGTGGTGTCAACAATGATCGATTCGGCGATCCAATCCAATGCGGGGCATGGACGAACGATCCAATTCAATGCGGCAAGTTCCAGGATCGATGCGGCAATTTTTTAAAGTTTCAATTGCATCCGTGGATATTTCGGGAGCAAATGAATGTTAAATTGAATAAAAGTACTTCAAAGCATTGCAAGACTGACACAGACTAGTCCAGACTGATACAGAAAACAGCCAATTAATTGTTGCTCAGTATCTGACTACTTGTATTGTCTCATCATGACTGATGAAACATTTGCTTTGCTTTCAGTAAAAATGTAATGCATTGCAATTCATGGTAGAATTGAATCGGATCGGATCGAATCGCATAGAATCGAATCGGATCGCTACCTCCCAAATCGTGATCGAATCGGATCGTGAGGGCAGTGCCAATCCACACCACTATCATTCACTGATCTCAACCTCAAAGCTGTTACACGCCTAGCACATTCAGTAACCAGGAATCACACTCCCCCTCTTCATCCACATTTCACACAGCGTCCATCCAGCCGCAGGTACCAGTACAAGACACTCAGATGGCGACGAGCACACTTCAGCAAATGCTTTGTCCCTGCTGTCACTGCACTTAAACAACCTTCCACATTTAACCCTGTATGAACCCTGGTAGTGTATAGTATGGGATTGTCATTTATGGTATGTCCGTCCGTCCGTCCGTCCGTCCCACGCGGACAGTCATGATGCTGTATTGTGATGCAAGAAGGCAGTATCATGATATCATATGTCCTTTCAAAGTTGTGTTCTCCTTCAGTCCAGAAAACAGCCACATGATATAAAGTGATGGTGCTTCAAATCAGTATCCTTATTCAGTTTTATTTATTACATTTTTACATTATTTGTACCCTCTTGTAACCTATTCTTCGTAAACGATCATCAAAAATATGCATTTTAAAAATCGTGGGGTGTATCAAACTGAGTGGTCAGATGTACTTTTATTCCCCTTGATCTTTTCTCAAGCTCTCCTCTCCTCCGCCTCTCCTCCGCCTCTCCTCTGCCTCTCCTCCGCCTCTCCTCCACCTCTCCTCCTCCTCTTCTCCTTCGCCTCTCCTCCTCCGCCTCTCCTCCTCCTCTTCTCCTTCGCCTCTCCTCCTCCGCCTCTCCTCCTCCTCTTCTCCTCCGCCTCTCCTCCTCCTCTTCTCCGCCTCTTCTCCTCCGCCTCTTCTCCTCCGCCTCTCCTCTTCGTTAATCATTTCATTATGTGGAATTTTTATCTCAAAGCGGAACATGTCCCATCAGCCACTGCTTCCAAATAAGTGCCACTGGTACCCTCTGCCTTGATTGGCAGGAGGGCATGAGGACCATCATCTGATTGGAGGGCTTTTAGATGGCTTGGAATTTGATTGGAGAGCGCAGGAGGACCACTGAAATTTGATTGGAGGGGCTGGTAGAGGGCCGGAAATAGACTGGAGAGGTGGTTGATGGGAGTTTGGA
>NC_085869.1:33062345-33069845 GCF_034702125.1 Engraulis encrasicolus | reverse complement strand
CATTTAGCAATGTGGGGACCTAAGGCGAATTTAGCTTAGGGGGGCCATCGGTCCATCCCATATCACATTTTTTTTGAACATAAAATCTCTATTTTTGTTAGGCTATTTTTTTTTTAAATCACGATTTTTTATTTAAAAATAATAATAATTACAAACATAAAAAACAGGCAAACATTACAACCCTTTCTGGACAGATTTCAATGAATAGGCTATTTGCAATTTTGCATAGGCCTACATTAAATAAACTAAAATGTGAAATTCTCTTTTCACTTTAATATGAGAGCAGTGATGTCCCCCCCTCACTGAAGTGTTATTTCATGTGTGTGCATGATGCTGTCACCTATTTGAAGTGACGTTGATGTTGGATTTCATGGAATACTTTTAAATGCCGCTTTGGGAAGAAAACAGAGTAGGCGACAGGTGAACTGTATTTCTGTCAAAACAGTGGTTTGCAGGCGTTTGCGTTTTCACGTGGATATTGTCTTCGTGGACCGTAACAGACAAACCGTAAGTTCCATAAACTAATCAATGAGACATTGGCTACGTGTACATGATGTTTTTAAGTCCGATTTAATAAATGCGATTTAAATAGATCAGATTAAGAGTTATTTTGCGATGTGTATACATGGCACTTTCACTTAAATGCGATTAAACATCTGGGGAAAATAAAGCATTGCGATTGGACTGAGGACGCACGTGCTGAGCGAGCCAAATAAGGCACGGGGGCGTGGTTCAATGCCACCGAGCTGCAGGTCATCTTCCCCACGAAAATCGTTGCCTCAGGCGGACTGAAATCACAACCTTCCCCCCTTTCTCCCTGGATCATTTACAATGCTACATTAGCTACCCTGTTAGCATAGAAAAACGAGTGGTCAAATGGTAATGTGGAGTAACTTTGTTGTGCTTCATTACTTCGTGGGGCACTTTTACATCAATATATGGAAGACACAACATTTATAGTCGCTTAGGGACTTTAAATTAAGCAAAACTTTCATGTGAAAATCAACAGGAAGTGCCGCCATGTTTTTCTCACTGGCAAAGAGCACGGTCTCTTGGTAGACGTTTTGGTTTGCACGCATGAGCTCCAGTCCAAAACTGAGCGACTGCCACCTTGTGGACACAAGAGGGAATCACAAGAGGGAATCACAATTCAGAAACACATCACGGGCGGGCGGACGGACGGACGGCGGACGGACGGACACCACAGCCTCTTATAGAGATGCGTGGGACGCATCTAAAAACAGGGGAATGGAGAATGAAAAACGCTTGAAATAGAAATGGAACGTTTGAAATGTTAAACAAATTAAATAAATAAATTAAATAACCAAAGATCCAACCAAAAGAGTGAGATGGACAGACAGACAAGAGGAACTAAGAAAAAGTCTCCCATGGTGAGGATATGTTTTCAAATAATTATTTTTTCTATTTCTTTTTTTATATTTGATATATTTTTTATGTTGTTTCGTTTGTCTGGTTATTTATTTGTTATGATTTTGTACGTTGATATAGACCACGTATTTGTGTGTGAAATAAATTCAAACTTGATATGAGGGGACATGCAGGATACCGGTGCATTTTTCCTGGCCATCTGCCTCATGTATCGTGCTCTGGTCGTCCTGAAGCAAGTATGAGCACCCGGGCACCCATGAGCATGTCCCCCGCCTCGGAGACATAGAGTGCGTTGCAATATGCGACCTTGCCTCCTCCACTTGCGCTTGTCTCCTCGTCCCGCCTCCTGGCCCCTCCTCCGTGGAGAAAACGATAAAGTTTCCCAGCTGTTAGCCTAGCCACAACAACTTTTGAGGGACTGTTTTTCATTCACCATCCCAATTGCAAATGAGAAAAAGACTCTACAATTGAGCTTTTGCAAGATATTGAAATATAATGCTGTTGTCAGTGATGTCATCATGACATATTACTTCCTGGTACGAGGAGAGAAGCAAGTGGAGGAGGCAAGTGGAGGAGGCAAGGTCGCATATTGCAACGCACTCAGTCAGAGTCGGGTGGAGAGAAGTGGGGAGATGGACAGTTGTTTTAAGTCCGAGGCACGTTCTGTCCCTTTGGGGAGTAAATGAATAAAATTTGGCTTGGGGTGCTCTTTGGTCCAAGATAACGGTATCCAAGGTGAGGTGAAAAGAACTTTTCTTAACCAAGGCACTCCACAAAGTTAAAAATGTCCTTATTTATAATGACATATTCAGAGAGGACTTTGAAATTGCCCACGCGTACGTAGTGGCTTGGGCCTTCTTCAGGACTTGGGAGATGGACATTAATCTGTCTGAAGTCACTGCTAAACACACAGTAGCCACAGAAGAAAAAGAACAAAACAGAAGGAGAGAATGAGAAGGCAAGAGAGACAGATGGGAACAGAGAGAAAGGGAGACAAACAGATACAGAGACGGTGAATGATGGAGGGAGAAAGGCTCAAAGCATACAGGAGGATAGACTGCCAGACTGAAAGCTTATTTGAACCCAAGTGAGGTTCTGCACAACAGATAGCCCTGGTGTGCGTGCGTGCGTGCGTGCGTGCGTGTGTTAGTGATGGTTAATAGGTTTATGGGATTGGCCGCAGATAAACCAGGAGGCTACTGGGTCACTATGGTAGGGTCACTGGTCAAGGGGAAAACCAGGACACCTCTGAAGTGTGTGTGTGTGTGTGGGAAAATGGTGCCAGAGAGAAGTAACAAGATCAACACACACACACACACACACACACACACACACACACACACACACACACACACACACACACACACACACACACACACACACACACACACACACACACACACCACTCTTTCTCTTTCTCTCTTGCTTCCTCTCTCACGGTACATACACACACAGACGGCACGTTTCCTTAACGTCTTCGTGAGCAGTGCAAGTCCGAGAGGTTTGCGGGCTGCCTTTCTCACTGCACAGTCAACGTCCACGTTCTATCCGTGGGCAGCAGCCATTCATTTTCAATGGGAGCCGCGCATTTACGCGGACGTCCGCGCAGGAAAATAGACTCGAGTTCTGTTTTCAAGGAGCAACGCGGAGATGTCCCGTCAGGACGGACATGCGCCGCGCTTACACCGCGTTCCTGTGTGCAAGGCCTGATTTGTTTTCATGCATTCTAACCGTTTCGGACTGATAACGGACACGTGAAGTGGACGTACTGTGGACGTCCGTGCTGTTGGTGTGTATGCACCGTCACACACTGGAGGTGGAAAGAGCCACTTTAAATCAGACACTCTTGATATACACACACACACTCACTGCTAGTCCAGTATTTACCTCCGGGTTGTGTATCTGCTGTCACGTCTCCTTGTGGTCTTGTGTGTCTTGTGGAGTGTACAGTGACTACAGAAGGACAAAGTGTCCCGCTGTTTAGCCAGCCGCAACACACACACACACACACACACACACACACACACACACACACACACACACACACACACACACACACACACACACACACACACTGGAGGTGGAAAGGGCCACTTTAAATCAGACACTTTTGATACACACACACACACACACACACACACACACACACACACACACACACATCCTGAAGGACAAAGTAGCTCCCCAGCCACCACGTAATGTAGTGTATATCACCACAACACTGGAGTCCACCAATCAAAAGGCTGTGGTGTTCTCATCGATGACAAAATGCAGTGGTTGCTGATTCGTGTACTCCACTGAGAGATGTACTGTAGAGCCTGTGCTGCAGTGCTCATTGAGGAATTTATGGTCCACCGGTTTGAGGTGAGCTACTCTCTGCTACTTTTGTTGACGAGAAGTTAAGGAGATGAATAAATGCATGAATGGATAATGTTAATATTTTTGTCTTGGATATGCTCACACACACACACACGCGCGCGCACGCACACACACACACACACACACACCCTGATGACCTCCAATGATTGCATTGGATGTCTCTCTCTCTCTCTGCCACACCCCCTCTCCCTCTCTCTCTCTCTCTCTCTCTCTCTCTCTCTCTCTCTCTCTCTCTCTCTCTCTCTCTCTCTCTCCCTCCCTCTGCCTCTCTCTCTCTCTCTCTCTCTCTCTCTCTCTCTCTCTCTCTCTCTCTCTCTCGCTTGCTCGCTCGCTCGTTCGCTCGTTCGCTCGCCCACACACACCTTGGCGACCTTTGATCTCACCAGCTGCCCATGTGTGTTTGTCATGTCAGGCCAGTCGGTAGCTGTCACGCTGAAGGTCACCATTATCTTCTTCTTCGTGCGTGCGTGCGTGCGTGCGTGCGTGCGTGCGTGTGTGCGTGTGCGTGCGCGCGGGTCCATGCGTGCGTGTGGTGTCTGCCGGTGTGTGTGTGCGCATAGTTTGTGACAGTCCAGTCTCACTGTATCTCTTAGGGAATGACTGGTTCTCTCTCTCTGTCTCTCTCTCTCTCTCTCTCTCTCTCTCTCTCTCTCTCTCTCTTGATGATGATGATGATGAGGATGATGAGGATGATGAGTCCTATATTTATTGCATATTGAATTAGAAATGCACTCAGAGACTGCAGACCTCCGCCAAGGAAGCTGTTTGGTTGAACATTTCACTATGTTAAACCCCTCATTTTTGTTTATGTTTTTCTTACGTTTTGAATTTGGTCAGTAGACCGAAATGTTGCAGTAAACCATGCAAATGTGAACAGTTTTACGTTTTTCTGCCTTGTTTTTGTGGAGAGAGAAACTGGAATTAAAAAATTTGCCCTATCCCGAAATGGTGAAGAATGGTGAAGAAAAAATTCCTGATTGTGATCCAGATCATCACCGGAATTGAATCACTTGTCTCATCTTGTCTTCGAATAACAACACAACATTTTAGCCAAATCCATGCATCCTTTTTATCCTGCTGACAGACAAAAAGACAAACGGACAATGACTGAACTGTCAATCTGAACTGTGTGTGTGTGTGTGTTTGCACGTCTGTGCGTGTGAGTGTTTGTGTGTGGGTGGCCCACAGTCCCGCAAACGGGTCGGTTCTCCAGAGAGAGAGAGAGAGAGAGAGAGAGAGAGAGAGGTGTGTTCATTTCTTTCCACCTTCTGGTCTACTGTCCTTAGAGGAGCAGTCTGCTGTGGCTTTGCTGAGTCAGAAAGAATTGAGTATGGCTCTTTTCGAGCGTGCGTGCACACACAAAGACAGACAGACACACACACACACACACACACACACACACACATGCGCACTAGGGCTGTAACGATACACTCAACTCACGATTCGGTTCGTATCACGATTTTTGACCTACGGTTCGATACACCCCACGATTTCTGAAATGTATCTCCACTTAAGTTTGGAAACACTATCACATCAAATCATAAGGTTGTTTTCTGGACTAATGGGTAATAAAACTTTGAAAGGGTGTATCACGATACTACCTCCGTGCACACACACACACACACACACCCCTCTTGTCTTTTTCTATGCTGTCTCTCTTCATCTCTTTTTTCCTTTTTTTCTTTCTGTGTCTTGGTCTTTTCTCTTTTTTCACACAGAAGTTTGCTTGACTCCTTGAGTTCATAATACACACACACACACACACACACACACACACACACACACACACACACACACACACACACACACACACACACACACACACACACACACACACACACACACACCTCATTACATGATTAGGGCAGAAAAATAATGAGAAGTGGGCCGCTTTTAAAGCAGAGATTGGTTTCCATGGTTACCAACCACTTGAACGCCTGTGGCCGTGTGTGTGTGTGTGTGTGTGTGTTTCCTTCCGTGAGTCTGTGTGTTTCTGTGTGCGTTTTTCTCTGTGTGTGTTAGTGTGTGTGACAGTGCTTTTTAAGTGACATGCTCCTCAGTGCTATTTCCCCTGGTCATGAGGGTGAGAGCGGTAGAATGGCCTGTGGTCGGTACTGCAAATTAGACCAATTAGCCGCCATTGTGCCCTGCGCAAACAGGTCAATCACACGCGCCAGACACACATACACACACACACACACACACACACACACACACACACACACACACGCACACGCACACGCACACGCACACGCACACGCACACACACACGCACGTGTGACAGACTCACAGACACAGACACAGACACAGACACAGACACAGACACAGACACAGACACACACACACACACACACACACACACACACACACACACACACACACACACACACACACACACACACACACACGTGACAGACTCACAGACAGACGCACACACACACCATTTCAGCCCACCCACAAATCTCTCACACACACACACTAGCACACGCACACTAGTACACACTCTGTCCTGCATGAAGTAGTCAGGCCTGTGCTGCCGTAGCCTTGGGCAATAGCACTCTCCTAATCATTTACACTTCTTGTCTATCGTTGCCTCTGTCTGACGCACACAATGTCTGTCTCTCGCCATCTCTCTGTCTCACTCTTGGCATTGTGGAGAAACTCTCTCTCTCTCTGTTCTTTCTTTCTTTCTTTCTTTCTTTCTTTCTTTCTTTCTTTCTTTCTTTCTCCGTCCTCCTTCCCTCTGTCTTTCTTTCTCGAGGGAGAGTGATGGAGACTGAAGGGTAGGATAGAAAAGGCCAAAAGACAATGAGGAAGTTAATAGTGGGAGAGGATTGGCTGTGTCAGTATCCCTCCATCTGTCCCTCTGTTTGTCTCTCCCGGGTACAGAGAGAGATGGGGAAACAGACAGCGAAAGAGAGGATGGAGAAGGGGGGGCGGATTGATAGACAGTGACATGGAGAGGAAGAAAGAGAAAGAAGCAGAGAGAGAGAGAGAGAGAGAGAGAGAGAGAGAGAGAGAGAGAGAGAGAGAGAGAATACTAAAATGAAGAGCAAGAAGATGGAGGGAGGATGTGACGGTGAGCAAAAGATAGAAATGCAGAAATGAAAAGAGTGAAGAGACTCAGACGCACACACACAACCACAGCTGGAGACACAGTGTGTGTGTGTGTGTGTGTGTGTGCGCATGCATCCTTGTGTGTGGAGTCTGCTGAAGGCCTTGCTGTGTTTTATGCTGGGGTGTAAAGATGTGTGTTAATGTTTTATGAGGGATGGGAAAGTGAAGTGGAGAGACTGTAAACAATCATAGTCCATAATGTGCTACACACACACACGCACTACACAGTCACTACACAGAAACTACACACAGAGACCAACAAACGCATAAATATTTCAGCACACTGTCTTTTTTTGTTTCTTTGTGTGTCTCTTTGGCACACACACACACACACACACACACACACACACACACACACACACACACACACACACACACACACACACACACACACACACACACACACACACACACACACACACACACACACACACACACACACACACACACACACACCATTTGAAATGTGACTGGGAGAGGGGGGATGTTCAGCAGCACATTCATGCACGTCACTTAAATTATGTGTTTGTATCATGTGGCCCGTGTGTGTGTGTTTATTTACCTCTGGGGGAAAAAATCTGTAGTATGTGTGAACCCTTTCTTCTTCTCTCTCTC
>NC_085869.1:33042345-33049845 GCF_034702125.1 Engraulis encrasicolus | reverse complement strand
CCCTATAGCATAGCCTATTATATGATACTGTATTATATTATATTATATTATATTATATTATATTATATTATATTATATTAGATTAGATTAGATTAGATTAGATTAGATTATAGGCCTATTATATTATAGGCCTATTAGGCCTATATTATATTATATTATATTAGCCTATATTACTTTAGGGCCTACAGCCTATTATATAATTAATTAAAGCTGCTATGATGGTTAAGAAAATTATGGCTAGTGAAAAGGCCCAATGGCTAGTGAGTCAGGAAAACCACTAGCCAAAATGGCTGGTAAGCGAAAAAGTTAGTGTCAAGCACTGATGTGTGTGTGTGTGTGTGTGTGTGTGTGTGTGTGTGTGTGTGTGTGTGTGTGTGTGTGTGTGTGTGTGTGTGTGTGTGTGTGTGTGTGTGTGTGTGTGTGTGTGTGTGTGTGGGGGTGGGGGTGTGTGTGTGTGGGGGTGTGTGTGTGTGTGTGTGTGTGTGTGTGGTGGTGATAGTCTTGTGATGTTCTCATTTGTATCATTCCCTGCGTGCGTGCCTGCTTGCTGTTCATTCCTCTCGTTCTCCCTCCCTCTCCTTCCTCCCTCCCCTGCTGGGCCTTGATGAAATCCCCAATTACGGACGCGGTGCGTTGATAATGATGACGGTAGTAGTAGTAGTTGTGGTGCTAGTTATGCCAATGGTTGCGGGGATGATGATGGTGGTGGGGATGGGGTGTAGGGATCGGAATGGTGGCGGCGTTTGTTGTTAGCGTTAGATGAGATTAATAGAAGCGGTGGTAGTGCAGCAATAGTGGTGTGTGGATGGATGGGGATGGAGGTGATGTTTGGGGTAGTGGATGGTGGTTGTAGCAGCAGTCGTGGTTGTCGTGGTGGTGGTGTAGTGAGGGTGGTGATGGTAGCAGTCGTGGTGGTGGTGGTGGTAGTTGATAGTGGTGTTGGGCATGGCAGGGGCTGTGAAATTGGCGTCCCTGGGTGTCTAATAGCCCCCTAATGATGCGTGGGATTCTCTTGTTTCCCTCTGTTGGACGCATGTCTGTGAACATGCCCATGTGATGCGGTGTGGCGTGGCGGATGTCTCTCGCTGTGTGTGTGTGTGTGTGTGTGTGTGTGTGTGTGTGTGTGTGTGTGTGTGTGTGTGTGTGTGTGTGTGTGTGTGTGTGTGTGTGTGTGTGTGTGTGTGTGTGTGTGTGTGTGTGTGTGTGTGTGTGTGTGTGTGTGTCATGTTCTCTTTGCTTGTCTCTCTGCATGTGTATGCACGTGTATGTGTGTGTGTGTGTGCTAATTATGTTTTTCCAATTTGTGCTTGAGAAATTGAGCAAAAACAAAAAAAATCGTGTCTAACATTTTTATTGACTTTATTGACCCACAGGAATTGCATGTCCTTCTTTGTTCTTGTATGTGATGTTCCTTCCTTCAGTGATGCACAGTCCACGTGCGCATGCATGTGTCTATTTGTGTATGTAGACACTCTCTCTCTCTCTCTCTGTGATTTTTTCACAGCATTTTTTTTCCCAAACGTTTTATATCTACTAATACAGAATGCACTGTTGTAAGTCATTCTTTTTTTTTTTAATTTATATTTTATTGTTTTTTTTTAGGGAAAGGGAAGTGGGAAACAATACACAACAGAACTATGTACATACAGGGAGTTTGTCACTTACATATTCATACAATAGGATACATTTTACATTATGAAGTCATAGTTATAAAATTGGGCTGTTAGGCCACTTGGCTGGAGCAAAGAAATACCATTTCAACCATCGCTCTAAGAAGAGTTCCATTTTCTGGTTAACATAGGCTGTGATTTGTTCCATCTTATATATTTCCACCACAATGTCTCTCCACATTCCAAGTGTTGGGCTTTCTGGTTGTAGCCATTTCCTTGTGATAGCTTTTTTGCTGGCCACCAACAGAATGTTCATTAAGTATTTGTCCACTTTCAGCCAGTCTTGAGGAACACATCCCAGATACAAAGTCTTAAAGTCCAGTGGCAAATCCTCTCTGAAAATGTCTTGTAGTGAGTTATGTATTTCTGACCAATAAACTTGAATTTTTGGGCAATCCCAAAAGACATGGTGGTGATTTGCACTTTGTTGACCACATTGTCTCCAGCAGTCAGGGGTGGCGTCACTGAATTTAGATTTCTGGGCTGGGGTAATAAAATATCTAATAAAGTTCTTCCAGTTAAATTCACGCCAAGTCATTGAACTGGAGCATTTCCATTGATATTGCCACATTCTTTTCCACTCTTCGTCTGATATTTCAGTCCCTGTTTCCCTTTCCCATTTTGCTTTAATATATGCTGTGGAGTGGATGTTATTTTGTACCAAGCAGGTATATGTGGCTGATATGATACCTTTATTCAGGTTTGAATTATATGCTCTTTTAAATAGTTCAATAAAACTGTGGGTTTTTTTTGTTGTATTTTTAACCTTTGTGTTAACATAATGCCGCAGTTGTAGGTATCTGAAAAAGTCTTGCTTATCTAAATGGTGCTTTTCCTGTAACATCTCAAAACTGAACATTGAGTTATCCTTCATAATGGTACATAAAGCTGTTATTCCTTTCGCTGTCCAAATTTGGAATCTATTATCCATAGCGTTTGGTGTAAAATCTGAATCATGTGAGCACCATTTCAGAGGGAGCAAGTCTTCCTCTAATTTATAGATTTTCAGCATATTTTTCCACACTTTCAGAGTGAATTTTACCCATGGATTGTCTGTTTGGTGTATATAATGTTTCAATTTAGAATCTGCAACAACTGCCTGTATAGGGATGGGAAGCACCCTGTCTTCAATGTCTTTCCATTGTGCCAAGTATGAGGGATTGCACCAGCATAATATTGTTCTGGTCTGGGCAGCAAGGTAGTATTCTCTAAGAGATGGTAAAGCCCAACCTCCCTTTTCTTTCATTAGTTGTAATGTTTTGAAGCGGACCCTTGGTCTCTTCCCCTGCCATATATATCTAGACAACATCTTGTCCCATTCATTAAATTGACTCTGGGGTATTTCTATTGGTAGAGTCTGGAATAGATATAAAAGCCTTGGTAATATGTTCATTTTTATGGATTGTATCCTTGAGCTGAAGCTAAGAAAGGGAATGAGGTTCCACCTTGAGATGTCCTCTTTAATCTTTTTATCTAGAGGTAAGTAATTGTAGTCTGATAGTTTTGAGAGATCTTTTGGAATAGTGACACCCAGATACTTGATATGTTTTGTTTGCCATGACCATGGGTATTTGGTTTTTATCTCAGCTGGTGTATCATAATTATATGTTAATATTTGGGTTTTGCTTACATTGACCTTGTACCCTGATAGTTCCCCATACTTCTCCAGTGATACCATCAGTTGGGGCAAAGAGTGTGTTGGGTCACTGAGATAGGTTATCACGTCATCGGCATAGCAAGCTATCTTCTGTTCTCTTTCTGCAAGATTTATCCCTTTGATTTCTGAGTTCTGTCTTATGTATTGAGCGAGTGGTTCAAGAAAAAGTGCAAACAATAGTGGTGACCAGGAGCATCCTTGTCTTGTTCCCCTCTCTAGGCTGAAGCTATTAGAGAGATAACCATTAACTTTGACCCTTGCTGTGGGGTTGTCATATAGTGTTTGTATGGTGTTAATGATCCTGTTGTGAAAGTTAAATCTGTGTAGAACTCTGTATAGAAAGGTCCAGGAGACTGAGTCAAAGGCTTTCTCTGCGTCGATACTAACCACTATTGCCTCCATTTTGTTCTTAATTATGTGGTCTAGAATATGTAGTGTCCGTCTTATGTTATCTTGTGTTTGGCGTTGGTGTATAAATCCTGTCTGGTCATTATGGATCAGGTGGGTCATTAGCGTCTCAAATCTCCTGGCCATTATGGAAGTAAACATCTTGTAATCTAGATTTAAGACAGATATTGGTCTGTATGATGCACACTTTGTTTTATCTTTGCCTTCTTTTGGAATGGCTGATATAATTGCCTCATTCCAGCTTGGAGGTATTTGTGATTTTTCCAGGGCCCAATTTAGTGTAGGGAGTAAAACTGGGATTAAGTCACTTTTAAACTCCTTATACCATTCTGCTGTGTATCCGTCAGAGCCTGGAGATTTACCGACTTTCAGTTTGCTAATGGTGGCTAAAAATTCACTTTCTGTTATCTCTGCTATAAGTGTGTTGTTCTGTTCCTCTGTCAGTGTAGGCAATTGCAAAGAGTTTAAAAATGTATCAGTCTGAAGTATGCTTCCTCCAGGGACTCTGGTATATAGGCTTTTGTAGTATTTCTGAAACGCTTCATGAATTTCACTTAAGTTATTTTTAAGTTCTTTTGTTACTGGATCATGTATTTTGTGGACTGTATTTTCGGCCATTCTTTTCTTCAACTTCCATGCTAGGAGTTTCATTGATTTGGACCCACTTTCATAGAATCTTTGTTTTAAGTACATAAGATTTCGTTTAACATCATGTGTAGTTATATTTCTTATTTCAGTTCTGACTTTGTCAATTTCCTGTAGTGTATTCCTATCTGAGTTTAATTTGTGCTTTAGCTCCAGGTCCTTTAATTTTTTTTGGAGACTGTCAAGTGCTCCCTGTCTCTCTTTTTTCTTATGTGAAGCTATTGATATAATTTTCCCTCTTAAAACAGCTTTCATGGTGTCCCACAACATGGGTGGTGATGTTTCCCCATTATCATTAAATTCTAGGAAAGTCTTTATTTCTTTTCTAATTTCTTCTTTAAATATAGGGTCATTTAATAAGCCAGAGTTTAGCTTCCATGTAGTATTTCTGGGTCTTAGGTTAAGGTCAACTTTGAGATATATAGGTGCGTGGTCACTCAAATCTATTGTTCCAATATCACAAGAATGTATTTTATCTTTGTCCTTTCCAAATGTCACAAAATAGTCTATTCTTGTATATAGGGCATGAGGGGCAGAGTAGTGGGTGTAGTCCCTTCTCAATGGGAACAGCTCTCTCCAAATGTCAATAAGACCAACATCCTTAAAAAGTGTGTTGATGTTTTTAACCAACCTTGTTTCATTTAATTTCCCACTTGAGCAGTCTAGCTTTGGTTGTAAGTGGACATTGAGATCTCCCCCACATAAAAGCAGACCCTCAGTTTCTGTTATCATCATTTCAGTAATTTTTTGAAAGAAGGATATATCGCTTCCTGGGGGTGCATAGATGTTTAGTAATGTGACTAGGTTTCCATCTATCTTTCCTTTAACTAAAATGTATCTACCCTCTTTGTCCTTTATTTCAGACAGTTTTTCAAATATAACTTTTTTAGATATAAGAATTGCTACTCCTCTTCTGTGTCCCGTTTTATATGATGAAAAAAATAATTCGTTAAAACCCATTGTTCTAAGTTTTCCATGTTCCTTATCATTTAGGTGGGTCTCCTGTAGATACACCACATGAGCCCTTTCTCTTTTCATTTTAGATAGGATTTTAGATCGCTTAATAGGATTTAACAGCCCGTTAACATTATATGAGATTACTTTAGTGGTATCACCAGCCATTTGTATTGTCCATGTATCCTTATGTTGTGACAAAAATCAAATATTTCACCCCCTGTGTGAACAATGTAAAGAAACCTTACATAACAAAACAAACAACAAAAAAACAGTGATTCCAAGGCAGGGGTCTCTAAACGACCCTTTGCTGATCTAGTATGAACGTCTAGCATGGGAGGAAAGCCTCTCCTGTTCATGAGGTGAGGGCCTCCCTTTAAAAAAAAAAAACAAAAAGCTTCAGATGTCCTCTGCAGAGTGAGAATTTAGTCTCTCCCTACCACCAGAGGCGTATTTGCGCCCTGTCCTGTTTATACTCATAAAACATGAAAATAGGTGCTAGTGAACTGAATATTTGGTTTTCTAGCTTAATTTCGCCAGCTTTAGGTTATATAGAACAAACATACCAGTGACTGCCTTCATTTATAAAACTGAATAAGTAAAAAATAAAAAATTGTAGGCATTATGTCATTTTTAAACCTCAACCAAAATGTTCTTTCTTTTCCCCAAAAGACAGAAATTAAGAGTAACCTACTGTAATATTTAAATTACATGGATTGCAATTTCCATTGTCTAGTTTGACACATTAAGCTTGCATAGTCAATATGAACCTCGCATTTTTTTTTACAGTGCTTAATTTCGAGGAGAAAGAAAATTACAGAGAAAAAAAATGGCTGGCTTATTAATAGTAAGAGTAATAGAACAAAAAGTGTCCCCATAGTTCTCTATGAGTGCATACCCAAAAAGGTATCACTCGGCGTTTAAAACGGTCTCACCGGGTGGTAGCTCTACGTTGAGATATCCTTGCATAGCTCGCAGTAGGTTTCCATCTATCCGCGCACGGCCGCTCCTCCCACTCCAGCCCATGCGATGCATATCTCTCTCCAGTCGTGCCGCTTTGGATAGCTCCACTTCGATTCCCAAGTGCCGCAGGCCATCAGCTGCCTCCCACGCAGATTCGAAAACCAGGGTAGCATCTTTAGTGAACACCTTCAGCTTCGCTGGGTAGGGGCTTTGGAATTTGATTCGTTTCGCTTTCAGTTGCTTTTTGATGGCCGCATATTCCATTCTCCTCTTCTGTAGCATAGGCGAGTAATCATGGCTCAGCGTAATTGTCTCTCCCTTGTAAGTTAGGTTCTCATTCCACGCTCTCTCCAGCACTTGTTGTTTGGTTTGAAAGCTGTGGAATTTCAAGACAAATGACCTGGGGTTTGCCGTTTCGCTGGTGGGTTTTTGTACTAGGGACCTGTGCGCACGGTCCAGTCGCAGTTCAAACTCAGTCGGCAGATCAAGAAGTTCGTGGAGAAATTGGTCAATCCACTGCACCGTGTCCCCTTCCTCCGACCCTTCTTTAATTCCGTATATCCGTATATTCTCTCGACGTGACGCATTCTCCAGAGCTTCACAGCGAGCCTCCAGCTGTCTGTCACGGTATAGGAGGAACTTCAGTAGCTGTGTGTGTCGGTTTTGCTCATCTTCCACTGTGCCAACTCGTTCCTCCACCTCGGCCATTCTTACCCCAAGCCCTCGGACAGTATGATCCAAGTTGGCAACTTGTTCAGAGAGTTTTTCAAGCGTCCCGTTTACCTCTTGTCGAAACTTTCTGAGTTCAGTTATGATAGTGACATTGATGTCACTGTCAGGGACTTGCGTGGAGTTGCTAGTCTCTCCGGTCTTGGCTAGGTTAGCTGGCATGGTTGTGCTATCCTCGGCGAAGTACTTCGATTTTTCTTCTTCCTTTGACTTCGGGGCTTTAGGTTTTCCTCTGTTATGACTCATCTTTCTATTAGGCGTCGAATTTTCCAAACTATGGGGACTAGTTCGTTTTTAAAAGTTTAAATTAATAATGTAGGACAGGGAGCGAACCTCTCAAGCTGCCGCACGGCTCATGACGTCACCGGAACCTCCGTTGTAAGTCATTCTGTGCATTTTATTATTGAAAAACAGTTCTACGCTCTCTGCCATTAACACAAGGAAGGGCATGCGTGTGTGTGGGTTGGTTGAGGG
>NC_085869.1:33032345-33039845 GCF_034702125.1 Engraulis encrasicolus | reverse complement strand
TGTTTGAGATACAGGGAGGCCAGAGTTGATGGGTTCACCCCCATACTGCTATTAGATATCTCTGAGCCTCCAACAGCATCCCTGGCTACATTTTACTTTCCCTTCTCACAGTCTGCTGGCCTGGTCAGTGGTCAGGACATCTAGCCAGCACAAACATCACTGCTAAAATGTGAACCATGACTGACAAATCCGTAGGGCTACTTTGGATGCTCCTGAAGGCTGCCATACACTGTGTGATATTTTCAGCTCCTTCTCACACTGTACGAGGGAATCGCAGAGTTGTCCTCACACTATGCGACCCAGCATTTGGCCGGTTGGCTGGTGTTAATTTAGAGGCCTGATTCTAACTCCACAGGTGTAGCACAGCCAAGCCAACTGTGTTGTTTCTCTGTTTCTCTCTCTGTCTGTGGTTTTCATCGTATATTCTCTGCTGCGCTCGTTATTCTCTTGCTTGTGGCCCACTGTCTTCAATTCTGTTTGTCTCTCTCCAGCTGTGTCAATCTTCTGTCCCGCATCTCTACCCCCCTCCCCTTCTCTCTTTCTCCCCCCCCCCTCTCTCCCCTTATCCCATCTTTAGAATTCTGTTTTGTCACGCTATTCCACATCTGCCTCCTTATGCACACATAGACACACACACAGTTCCTGCTTCTGCAATTCATCAAAAGGCCCGAAGCTCAGTAAATATTCATCAGCTACTTAGTGTGAGTGGCACAGACCTCCATACCCAGAGAGAGAGAGAGAGAGAGAGAGAGAGAGAGAGAGAGAGAGAGAGAGAGAGAGAGAGAGAGAGAGAGAGAGAGAGAGAGAGAGAGAGAGAGAGAGAGAGAGAGAGAGAGAGAGAGAGAGAGAGAGAGAGAGAGAGAGAGAGAGAGAGAGAGAGAGAGAGAGAGAGGATGAAGTGGAGTGAAAGATGGGGAAAGCATTGTTGAGGATTACTGAGAAACGTGAAGAGGAGGTAGCAGGTGTGCCTGTGTGTGTGCCTGTGTGTGTGTCTGTGTGTGTGTGTGTGTTTGTGTATGTGTGTCTGTGAGCGTGTGTGAGCCTTTTTAAGAGGGTGGGGGAGTAAATAATGTTTTGAAGTATCGTGAAGGGGTAAGGTGTGTGTGTGTGCGCGCATGTGTGTCATGGAGGGCGGGGGGTGAATGACTGCTGAGAAAGGTACGGTAGAAGGGTAATGGAAGCCGTACTGTACTGTGTGCTTTTGGGAAGAGTAGACTGATTTGCCCCCATTGGTGTGTGTGTGTGTGTGTGTGTGTGTGTGTGTGTGTGTGTGTGTGTGTGTGTGTGTGTGTGTGTGTGTGTGTGTGTGTGTGTGTGTGTGTGTGTGTGTGTGTGTGTGTGTGTGTGTGTGTGTGTGTGTGTGTGTGTGTGTGTGTGTGTGTGTGTGTGAGCACAAGCACGAGTGAGAGCCTGTGTATGTATTTGTGCTCAATTGTGTGTGTGAGAGGTTGTAGGGAGTTTAATGGTTGAAGAGAAATGATCAGTGCATGTGTGTTTGAATGTATGTGTTTCCTGGATATGGGCCTTATGGGCTTCCGTAGGCCATTTCTCAAGCCAGGAAATGGCCTAGAGAATGAGTGCATTGGAAAGCGTAGCCGAGGCTTATTTGTCATGTTGACTCCATGCAGAGGTGTGTGTGTGTGGGGGGGCAGTGTCCTACTCTGTGTGTCTCTCTCTGTCACATCTCTCTCTCTCTCTCTCTCTCTCTCTCTCTCTCTCTCTCTCTCACACTCTCACACACACACACACACACACACACACACACACACACACACACACACACACACACACACACACACACACACACACACACACACACACACACACACACACACACACACACACACACACACACGCACACAGGATGAACCCCTGCTTTGGTGATGATGATGTGGTTATCAGATGCACAAGGGAGACTGACACTGCTGCAGCATGAATATATCAATAGACAACACAGTAGCGCGTGCACAAACACACACACACACTGTATGAAAACATTTGTTTTTGAGTGACCGATTTTTTTTTGTGTGTGCTTGATTGAGTCGCAAACACTTGCAAATAGCGGTTTATTTTTTCACTCAATCAAAAAACATAAATCATACTGTATACAGACAAAAACACACAAGTGAAACACACACACACACACTGTACTTTTGGGGAGACACACATGCACAGTTAAACATGCACACACAGTAAGAATATATTTTTATCTCTACTGTCTCCAAGCAACCAAGCGTGCACATATTTTTTGTCCATCAGTCTTTGCCGAAGCGCACATGCACACTCCCACACACAAACACACTAGCACACACAAGAATAGACCCACATGCACATAGTCATGTACAAGCACATACGCCACACACACACACACACACACACACACACACACACACACACACACACACACACACACACACACACACACACACACACACACACACACACACACACACACACACACACACACACACACCAGCCATGTATACACCAACATTCACACGCTCATAGACAAATACATGTACCATACGCAGAAGCATGTACATGCAAACGCATGGACCACACACACCTTTGTTCAAATTCAAGTCAAGCCCGCACACATGAGCACATTCACAGTGAGTCCTTCCATCAGAGGTGACTAAGGAGCTAAGCTGTACTATGCAGCAGCAGCAGATAGAAATGCAATTGGCATGAAAGAAACTACACTACACTGCTCCTGACTTTCCAATCTATCTGTTTCAAAAGGCCTGCTGTAGTGCCCAGCATTGTGTGAAGGTAACTAGGCCTTGTCACTAAAGACATGCGCACAGGCAGACTACACACACACACACACACACACACACACACACACACACACACACACACACACACACACACACACACACACATACACACACACACACACACACCAGACCCCAATTATGCAGGCTGTGGCCATCCAGCGTGCAGTAATGGATTTTGACTATGGCTGTTTGCCTGCGGAATTGGCTGTGGGTTCACAGCTTGTTGGAAGTTTGAGTACTTTGCATTTCACTCCTTCAGTAACTTTCAGTCACACAATACGCACACGCAAACTCTTTCTTTCACACACACACACACACACACACACACACACACACACACACACACACACACACACACACACACACACACACACACACACACAGGCAAACTCAGAAATTACACAAATGGTCTCTCTCTCTCTCTCTCTCTCTCTCTCTCTCTCTCTCTCTCTCTCTCTCTCTCTCTCTCTCTCTCTCTCTCTCTCTCTCTCTCTCTCTCTCTCTCTCTCTCTCACACACACACATACGCACACACACAACCTCGCGCTCACACACACAGTGTGGTGTGGCAATGTGTGTGACCTGTGAGCATTATCTTGAAATATCTCGGGATGCAGGCGCAAACTGCTTTGGCGACGGAGCTTGAAATTAACATCACGACTCTGTGCAGCAAGAAATAATGGCCACGTCAAAAAGTGAGAAGCAGAAGGAGCCGCATCTCTCTGTGGGCTGGACAGCTGTGCTATGACCCATTGTCAAGACAACAAAACTGAAGATGTAGTCAGCCGTGGGAAAACCTGAGACCATTTGGAAATTACCCTTTTTTCTGATTTTACTACTTAAAGGCATGTTTTTGAGTAAAATAAACATTGTTTTTTTTCATTCTATAAACTAGTGACAACATTTCCTCTGCATTTAGAATAAAATATTTAGATAAAAACATTTACAGCATTTATTAGCAGAAAATAACATATAATCAAAATAACTGAAAAGGCTAAGAAGATATACACTTTAAAACAACCTAATAGCAATGTTTACCTCAGGAAGCGTTCAGAAATCAATATTTGGTGGAATAAGCCCCGGTTTTTAAACACATCCTTCACGCATTTTGGTATGCTTTTGATATTCTCAGCTTTGAAACAAGCCCGCCCTGTTGTGTGTCCATAGGTGTAACAAAAAGCATTCCATGACTTGAAAAAAAAGAGAGAAAAAAAAGTCAAAAATTGTTTAGGATGTCCAGCACTCAACAGGCTAAATTACAAAAACATGCGTGGTAGTCGATGTGTTAAATAGAGAAAGGGATCTTTGAAAGTTGATAATGAAGTGTTTTCTTTGACAGCTCATAAATGCCTTTCACACACTGATTTACACCCATTGGGTACGAGACAGGAAACGGTTCAGTGTGATCATCTGAAGTCTTGTCGCAGATAGAATAATTGAATAGGTCGTTTTTTGGAGCTCAACTAGACTTTGTGACTCCACTGTAAAAAAAATTAAGTCAGTAATTGAAGGTTCCAGATTAAATGGTTACCCATCAAAAATATGGAAAGAAAAATATTACCTGGCCCCACAACTACCTATAACGTAGTAGTCCTGTGTGGGCCTCTGTGTAGCTGCGAACCTCCTGAATTTGCTGTCTTCTAACTCTCAACCCTTAGTAGCATCTCTGTTTGTCTTGTTACACATTATTCAAATGATTAGAAAAAATACTCTTCCTGTACTCTTCTTGCCCAGTACTGGAGGCGCAGTCATGCAGTGCCTTTTATAGGCTTTCTGATTCTCTCAGTACAGTAACATAGTCCTTCATGGGCAGTTTCAAAGCTTTGCCGCCCCCTGAAGTGTCTTGATCCAACTCCCAACCCTTCACAGCATTCCTAGTTGTTCTGTTAAACCAAAGACTATGTGTGGGCTTTTTGTTTCCTCCAATGGGCCTTTGCGAAGCCTTGTCTCCCCTTGAATCGTGGTCTTGATCTAACCCCCCCCCTTATATGCATCTCTGGCTGTCTTGCCAAACCTATGGTTCTGTGAGAAAAGATGTTCTCCATTTGCTCCTCATGCGAACCTAAGCAATGGTGCCAGTCATTTTTTACAGTACCTTTTGTACGTTTCCACTTTGTCTTACTGTTGAGCCAAGATAGTGTTTCGACGAATCCAATATCCTTTGGCAGTGGGCTACCTCTTGCTACTCCAGACATATTGGATTACATTGCAATGCTTGATTTATGGATGCGTGCATAATTGTAAATTCTGAGATTTTGGGTATCTAGAAGGTGATGCAAGGGGTATCTAAAGGAGGGGAGAGGCTGACAGATTTAAGCAAAATGTTAAGAGTAATGGTGATGGAAACATTAAGAGATCCTTAGAGTATAATTCTGGAATGATGCCCACAAAAAAGCAAACATCTTGAAAATGAATCTTGAGAAAGTTCTTCATCAAATGGGTAGGTCATTCCCGTGTCGGATGGTTTTTAGCTTGTTTTTGCTACTTATCCCGTGTCCATTCTATCTGCTTTCATCCTACCGATTAAACACCTTGGGCAGCATAATTATACACCTTGTTTTCAACTCTGAGCAATGGAACATATGCTCACAGTAAGTTTCCAAAAATGTAGCGTCTGTTGGATGTGTATTTGAGGAGTTGGAATGTTTTGCATGAAGCAGTTTTTGTTGTGCCATCTGTGTAGGTAATTTGTCCTATAGGACCAACAGGGAATGACTGATCACGCACACACATGCACGCACACACACACACTCACACACAATGCTTTGGTATGACTCAAACCAGTTTGGAAGTGGAGAATTGACAAGGTTACATGCAGTGAACTTTATATGCACAGACGCATGCGCACACACAGATGCGCACATATACACAGATGCGCACGTGCACACACAGAAAGGTCCTCTCAACTTAACATAGGCCTACATTGGTGTCAATTCTAAGTTGTCTTTTGCCCTTAATTAGTCTTGTCTAATAATGTGTGTTTAGGATGTCCCATCTCCTAGCTGAGAGGCTGACACATTTATCTATTAAACCCGAGATAGGTCGGCTTAGTTCTATCTCTTTATAAGAACGTGTGTGGTAATGCCATATGTAATCTCCAGGTGTCCAGTCCAGGCGTCCATGCTGTTGTGCTGTGATGTCTCCTCAGGCAGACACGTCCAGAGTCTATCTGTCCAAACAGACCTGCCGTCACTGTGGAAACTAGCCCACTTTATCCACAGTTTTTGGTTTGGTGGGCAGCCAAGCTACCTGGCACTCAAAAAGAGAACCCTCTCTGATTCAAACCCAAAAATGGAGACATTGGCAGGTTACTGACTCTGGAATTGGAAAAGGCATTAAAATGAGCGCTCTGTTGGCTGGGCTGCCCCATTTCTCGTCAGAAATCAGGTAGCGTTTTTTGATGCACAGACTCCAGTGCTTGGCAAGATTGTAGGAATTCTCTTGAGAAATGGGTGTCCGTTGAAACGAAGCCTGGTTGAAGAGAGAAGTGAACAAAACTTGAGATGTGTATTAAGAAGTCTCAGGTCGCGCACGATTTACTTGTGCTGATAAAGCTCACGTTCTTGTGCCAGCATAAACATTTCTGTACTGAAGGGCCAGCTAGATTGCAGTCATTTTCCCCTCTTTCAGGCACTCAAATTATTTACTCTAATTTGTGTTGCTGTTTACAATGTGTGTATTTTAGCTGAAACATGGATGGAGTTCGTGAAATAGGCTGTGTTTGTTCATTACGAATCTTGGTTTAACTGAAACTGACAGGCTGAAGTGAGCTGAAACTCGTATTTGGCATCTCTTGTTCACACACAGCTGCTCTCTATCAAATTCTCTCTCTCTCTCTCTCTCTCTCTCTCTCTCTCTCTCTCTCTCTCTCTCTCTCTCTCTCTCTCTCTCTCTCTCTCTCTCTCTCTCTCTCACACACACACACACACACACTAGAGTGTGGCTCGGGCCGTATTTTTCTGTCCGAGCCCGGCCCTCAGCCGACAGAAAAGTGATCGACCCCGACCCGAGCCCGAGACTATTTAAAATGTTTGTGTCCGAACCCGTCCGAAGCCCGAGACCACTGTAATAACAACAGAACCTGTGCGCAAGCAAGATTTTCTATGTGGGCTCCTCCACATTCAAAATAGCACGTGATAAATAGCCAGGATAGGCAAAGACGTTAGGATGAGGCAATTTGCAGTAGCCTAATTTAGTTACGCACGCATAGTAAGTATAAACACACACACACACACACACACACACACACACACACACACACACACACACACACACATGTGACAGCGCACCTTATGTTTCCTTCGGTTAGACTAACCAGAGATGTTGGGTGCGGTGACCAAATGCATGGGAGGGGCGTGAGACGATAAGAAAGGCGAAAACTAGGGGATACGTTTTGGATGCAGTCAGCACGCTATCGAAGCATTTGTTACGTTACTGTTAATGCAAATAAATCCCCGCGAGCCCTGTGAAGCTGCTGCTCCTTGTCGTTAAGAAGGATGGGCTATAATTTAACCCAGAAGAACCTGTTCGGCCCCCAAGAGAATGTCATTTCCCCTGATGTCCATGCGGTCAATATAAAATCAGGAAAGGTTGCACGCGCATAGTTACAACTGTACAGTAAAAGTGACAACAATTAAGAAGAACCTACGTGAAGGACATGATATGTCACAGCGGACAAAGTAGTAACAGGAAACCTCTCCTACCTTACTCCACGTAGCTT
>NC_085869.1:33027345-33029845 GCF_034702125.1 Engraulis encrasicolus | reverse complement strand
CACGCAGCTGTGTCAGAGTGTATGAATACTGTGTGTGTGTGTGTGTGTGTGTTTTCCCTCCCTCAAATAACCTCATTGCATCCAATTTGTTTTCTACAAGGCGTGTGTTTGGCAGGCTGCTGGGGAGGGCTGCAGGCTGGGCATGGGCACGGGCACGGCCAGGCTGCAGTCATTCCATATGATTGGCTCGCTCCTCCAGAAAGCAGCGCAGAGAACGAGAGAGGGGGGAACGGGGGTCAATCGAAAAGAGGGGGAGGGGTTGTCATCGGAAAAGAGTAGGAAGGCTCGGAAATCAGGGGTGAAGGATGAGAGAGACGGGGCAGAGTGGAGGGGGTGTCGGGAGTGGGGGTGCGGGGTTGGCTGTGGGAAAAGCAAAAAAGTTTGAAAAGTTTGGAGAGATGGAAAGGAAGATGAAAAGGAGGGCAAAGATGTGGAGGGCTGTGTGAGTTAGGGCTAGAACTAAATGATGTGCGGAGAAAGATGGAGAGAGGGAGAGAGAGAAAAGAGATAAGAGAAATGGATGTAAAGCCGAAGATTGTTAGACAGAGACAGAGAGATGGATATGAAGAAATGGGGTGGATGAGGAAGAGGAGAGAAAGAGAGAGATGAGGACCATCGCAACAGACGGAGATAAAGAGACAGCGATGTGACTGGGACTGGAGAGGGTGAAAGGAGGATGAATGGAGGTGAGCGGGAAGGAGAGCTGTAATGGGGAGAGAGAGATGGGGTGGGGAGGAGGAGGCGGAGGCGGAGGCGGGGGTGGGGGTGGAGGCAGACAGGCAGCAGGCTATTAGAGAAGAAATGGCTGGAATTGGCTGAGAAAATATGCTGTGACAGTGTGTGTGTGTGTGTGTGTGTGTGTGTGTGTGTGTGTGTGTGTGTGTGTGTGTGTGTTGTGTGTGTGTGTGTGTGTGTGTGTGTGTGTGTGTGTGTGTGTGTGTGTGTGTGTGTGTGTGTGTGTGTGTGTGTGTGTGTGTGTGTGTGTGTGTGTGTGTGTGTGTGTGTGCGCACGTTCATGTGCTTTCGCAAGACATTTGTACATATTTATTATTTTTGTGTCTGTATGAGAGGTAAGCGGTTGGTGAGATGAAGTAGACGTGTGTGTGTGTGTGTGTGTGTGTGTGTGTGTGTGTATGCGCGCGCAAAGTGAAATTGAAAAAAGTAGTGTGTGTGTGTAAAGTGAAATTGAAAAAAGGAGTGAGTGTGTGTGTGACGGCATAGCTCAGGGCAAAGATTGAGTGGAAGAGAGTAAAGTGGTTTGTGTGATGAAATGGACCTGGGCATGTGTGTGTGCACAGCATAGGACACCAGTTGAGTAGGCCAAGTGTGTGTGTGTGTGTGTGTGTGTGTGTGTGTGTGTGTGTGTGTGTGTGTGTGTGTGTGTGTGTGTGTGTGTGTGTGTGTGTGTGTGTGTGTGTGTGTGTGTGTGTGTGTGTGTGTGTGTGTGTGTGTGTGTGCGCGTGCGCGTGCGTGTGTGCGTGCGCGGCGCAGGTGTCAATGTCAGTGAGTGGAGTGTGTGGAAAGTGTTAGTTAAGAGTGGCAGCAGTTATGAACTCTACCCAACCACTAAGAGGGATGGATGGACCACACGTCAGAAGGAGAGAGAGAATTACAGAAAGAGAGAAAGAGATTGAGGGAGGGGTACCAGAGAGAGGGGTAGAGAAAATATTTGAGAGAGAGAGGGGAGGGGGGGGGGCATAGGTGCAAATATCAGATACAAAACTGACAGTTTAAGTAAATGAGAGTAGAAAGACTGGGATGGACAGAATAAATGAGAGTGCGAGAGAGACGGAGATGGAGGACAGAGCGAATGAGAGGAGGAAAAGAAGTGAGTAGTGCAAGTGAAAGGAGGCAGCAACGAAAAGAAGGAATGATGATGAAATGAGTAGAGGTCAGACAGTAATTGCGGAAGGGGAATAGAGAGACTGAAAGACTGAGAGAAGAGATGGGACAGTGAGAGAGAGAGAGAGAGAGAGAGAGAGAGAGAGAGAGAGAGAGAGAGAGAGAGAGAGAGAGAGAGAGAGAGAGAGAGAGAGAGAGAGAGAGAGAGAGAGAGAGAGAGAGAGAGAGAGCAAGCACAGAACAGAACAGAACGGAACAGAACAGAACAGAACAGACTGTACCACTGCTAGCATAGAGATGCATCATCAGGCTGTATAGGAGACTGGCTTCTACAGAGCAGTGAAAGGAGAGGGAATTAGGGAGAGATGGAGAGATAGAGCAACTGAGCTAAGGGAGAGATAGTGACAGAAGAGAATAAAGCGGTATAGAAAGAGTGACAGTGACGGAAAACAAAAACAAAAAAAACGTTAAGAGAGGGAGGAATAGTGACAGAAAAAAGGACAAGCTGTAAGTAAGAGAGAGAGAGAGAGAGAGAGAGAGAGAGAGAGAGAGAGAGAGAGAGAGAGAGAGAGAGAGAGAGAGAGAGAGAGAGAGAGAGAGAGAGAGAGAGAGAGAGAGAGAGAGAGAGAGAGAGAGAGAGAGAGAGAGAGAGAGAGAG
>NC_085869.1:33009845-33014845 GCF_034702125.1 Engraulis encrasicolus | reverse complement strand
TGTGTGTGTGTGTGTGTGTGTGTGTGTGTGTGTGTGTGGTAGTCAAACTGTAGCAGCACTGCCCTGGCCTCATACTGGCCTGCCATCAACTCTCTCTCTCTCTCCCCGCTTAACTTAACCACACGCACACACACACCACATACATCACACAAAGAGAGAGAGAGAGAGAGAGAGAGAGAGAGAGAGAGAGAGAGAGAGAGAGAGAGAGACTGCCAGTCTATTCTACAAATGGGATTGAGTATTTACAGAGTGGCACAGAGAAAGACAGACAGATGGAGAGAGGATGAGGAGGAGAGTGAGAGAAGTACGGAGAGAGTGAATGAGAGAGGGATAGAACCAGAGGGAGGGAGACATGAGCATGGTTAAGGGCCATGGTGTAAGAACAGAATGAGAGGGAGAGGAATGGGGGGAAGAGAGGGAGAGTAAAGCATGGAGAGAAGGGAGAGAATGAGAAGGAATGAGAATGGAAGAGAATGGAAGAGAATGGTAGAGGGATAGATGGAAGGAGTGTGAGGGGCGGTTAGCGATAAGCAGAGAAAGAGCTATGGAGTTAGAGGGGAATAAGAAAGAGAGAAGAGGATGGAACGAGAGAGGGGTGAGGGGTAGAGAAGGGAGGTAGAGACGAGCAGAGAAAGGGCCATGGAATGAGAGGGAGAGATTGACAGTAAGAGAGATTGGCTGTGGCTCTGGGCTTTTAAGAGGCCAGAGATGAGAAGAGGGAAGAAGTGTGTGTGTGTGTGTGTGTGTGTGTGTGTGTGTGTGTGTGTGTGCTGTATGGGTCTGGAGGAGGCATATTTTGGCCCTTCTCTGGGCTGTGTGTGTGTGTGTGCGCGCGCGCTGCTTTCCTTCTCTGGGGCGGATGGCTTTGTGGAGAGGTCCTCTGCAATCAAGCGCTGGGTTCACTGCCCTCTATTACGCTGGCCGTGTGTGTGTGTCTGTGTATTTGTCTTTACACTGTGTGAGTGTGTGTTTATGTGTATACTGTGTCTGTGTGCCTTTGTGAGTGGTTGTGTCTGGGTGCATGCAGTTGTGTGCATGTGTATGCACCTGTGTGCACCTGTGTGACCTTTGTTTCATCGTGTGCGTATGTGAGTGTGTGTGTTGTGGATTAGAACGCCCAGAACAAAAATCAGGGTCAGAGACGTGCAGAACTGGAGCACGTTTCTCGAAAGCACCATTGCTAACCAGTTAGCAACTTACTAAAAATGCATTGCTACCAAGTAAGTTGTTAACTTAGTTAGCAAAGATGTTGTCGAGAAACGCACCCCTGGTTCTTTTTATTATGTATTTCCCGTGAAGCTGAGGTAGGTGGATCACAACACCAGACTAAATTGTATGCGGGTGAAAATCAGAAATCAGCGGTGTAATGAAGTCTGCTGTTGGATGAGAGTGATGTACTGTGTATGTGTGTTGTGCGTTACATAATGACAAATGAAAGGAGCAGCTGGAGAGCCTCGGCCTGTTGGGAGAGAGGGAGAGAGGGAGGGAGAGAGCGAGCGGGAGAGCAGAGCAGAGCAGTAGACGCCGCGTCTTAAATATGGATCGGCTCCACCCAGCCTCCGATGCCGTTGCAATCAAAGCAGGCACGCCCACCGACTCTGTTCCTGTTGGTTTATGAAAAAAATCACTTTGCAAAACATGGTGTGTGTGTGTGTGTGTGTGTGTGTGTGTGTGTGTGTGTGTGTGTGTGTGTGTGTGTGTGTGTGTGTGTGTGTGTGTGTGTGTGTGTGTGTGTGTGTGTGTGTGTGTGTGTGTGTGTGTGTGTGTGTGTGTGTGTGTGTACTTGCCTGTGTGTGTGTGTGTACTTGCCTGTGTGTGTGTGTGTACTTGCCTGTGTGTGCATATTGGTCGATGTTTATGTGTGAACGTAAGTGCGTGCGTGCGTGCGTGCGTGCGTGCGTCAGAGAGAGAGAGCGAGGCACTCCAGTGCAGTGCAGTGCAGTGCAGGGAGGATGAGATGAGATGAGATGAGAGAGGAGGAGAGCAGGAAGCAGGTTGACCTCCTGTTCCCCAATTTGTTTTTCTGAGGCAGCTCGCGGTCATATTGTGGTCACTCCACACTGCCCTGGCTTTTAAGCCTGCCCGCTGTTTTTCAACATATTCCATTTCACTTTCCTTTCCCTTTCTCTTTTTTTCTATGCCATCTCTCTATGGTTTGTATGTGTGTGTGTGTGGATGTGAGCGCGCTAGTTGGTTTGGTCCTCATGTGAACTCTTCAGTCTTCCCAGTTGGTCATGCTGGCTCTTTGTGCCTCGTTGAATGTTGAAGAAATAGGGTGTCTGTCTGTCTGTCTGTCTGTCTGTCTGTCTGTCTGTCTGTCTGTCTGTCTGTCTGTGGCATGTTGCCTGTTCATGTGTGTGTCAGAGTAAGAGCACATCAATTTCACATTTGCACATTTCATCAAAGGCACGATGGTTTGCAATATTTAGGCTATGTTGTATCTGGGTGGTTGACGTTTAAGGGAGTAACGCCAAAAAAAAAAAAAAGTTTTTCCAATCTTGAAAAAAATGATTGAAAAAATTGGAAAAAAATAGAAAAAAATAAAGCAATTTGTGGTCCGTGGAATTTCGCCTAATTTTTGCCATTATTGAGAAAATGTGTCCTGCATCAACACATTGCATAGGCATGTCACACCGCAGGAAAATGAAGTCGCACCGCAGGAAATTCACGGCATAATGGCCATTTTAATCCTTTTGTATACATGACTGACATCTGAGCTCATGCTAACTTGATAATGATAATGTGTTTAATCTTAATATGTGTTTTCATGTATAAAAAAGTTTTTTTCCTTCTATAAGAGCAGTCACACCACAGGACACCATAAAATGAACCTAAGCATTGCGTGACCGAATCATTGCAATATGAAGACATATTAAGAGGTTAATAGTCACCTTAAGCTTCCACAGCACTCTCCAATAACTGAGGTACTGACTGGTTAGGAGCCTGTCTTTAAGACCCTTGTAGTTGGCCTTGCAGCTGCCCGTTCACAAACATTGACATACATGTCACCCCACAGGACGCAATTTGTGTTACGAAATTGAACTTGTAGTTAATATTACTGTCTTGAGTTTTTTCCACATTCACATATCTTAATATAAAGTTAATATTAATGCAATCATGCCAAATGCTTCATACATTATTCAAAATGTTGTTGGTTAATTTATATATATATTCCAGGTTTCATTAATGTTACAGTCACACCGCAGGATATTTGACATATAAACCTTTACATAAATCTTAACAAAAATGTTTCTTCTCATCTAAGACTAATATAACACATATTCTTAGGAAATAAGGAAAAATAACTGTTTTGTAGGTTTTTAACCAATGTTAGGAAAAAACAAGGCGTCACGTCTCCCACCCATCTATTATAATGTCCATTTGTCAGTCTGTGTGTGTGCATGTTCATATCTGTGTGTGTCTGCATGCATGTTGGTGTGTGTTCGAGTGCGTGTGTGCGTGTGCGCGTGTGCGCGTGTGCGCGTGTGCGTGTGTGTGTGTGTGTGTCCATCTGTCCGTCCGTGTGTGTGTGTGTGTGTGTGTGTGTGTGTGTGTGTGTGTGTGTGTGTGTGTGTGTGTGTGTGTATGTGTTTGTGTGTGTGTGTCTGTCCATGTCCCTGTGTCCATGGTCTGTATTGATTTGTGTGTGGCCTGTATTGTTGTGTTGTGTATTTCAATTGGAGTTGGCGTCTGCGAGTCTCATTGCAATGTGACAGCAGAAATATGGCCACACATGCACCGTGGCCACAGGCCCCATTTACACACATTACTCTTACTCATCATGCCTCCTCACAAGTATGGAACTGGGTGTGTGTGTGGAGGTCTTTTAGGGAGGATGATGAGTTTTTAAAAGAACGCAATGCCAAGAGGACGATTCAGTAAGTGAAAGTGGGGGAGAGAAAGGGTAGCATGGAGAGAGAGAGAGAGAGAGAGAGAGAGAGAGAGAGAGAGAGAGAGAGAGAGAGAGAGAGAGAGGATACTGGGGCTTAAGAGAGGGGAGTTGGAGAAGGGGAAATCAGGGAGAGAGGAAAGGAGGAAAAGAAATGGAGGGAGGGTGTGAGACAGGGAGCAAACAACTAAGGGGAGAAAGTTAGCAGGGGGGACAAATGGAGTGATGGAGGAAGACAAAGAGAAAAGGGAGAAATTAAGACAAAAAGGAGAGTGATGGCAGGATACAGAGATGGAGGAGGGAGGAAGAGAGAGATGGCAGGATGAAAAGAGAGATGAAGGAATGAACAGCGAGTGGAAAGAAATGGTGGGATAAAACTAGATTTATGCTTCGGACGCATAGCCTCTGCGTCCGTCCGTCTTCTGTCTGTGTGAGTCCACGCCCCCCCGCGCAGAGGCTCTGCGCCCGTCGTCTCGGACAGGCGCGGAGGACGCAGACAAAAAGGGGCTATGATTGGTTGTCTCCCTACTTCCTTGTTCTTGTGGCAGCGCAATGCCGGTAGTTTGCGAGAGCAGAGCTGTATTCTGTTAAAACTATATTAATGCCTTGTGTGTAAATGTGTGTAAATACACGAAGCTACAAGCTAAGTAACAAACAATGCATCAGTTGAACACTCGTGGCAAAATGCCTTCGGTTTTACTACCGTAGCTTCCTCCACCGAAAGTACACATCGGCAGAATCAACTGTCTTTACATGCTTGCATTTTCTGCTCGTGAAAACAGACTGGGTAATAATAATGATACCAGTACATTGTCTTTGCAATTTGTGTGAAAATGCCTAGCTAACCGGGCTAGAAAGCAACATTGCTTAATAATGACCGCCAGGGCTCTAAATTAACTTTTTCCACCACCAGCCAATTTGGCTAGTGGACATTTTTTCTTACCAGCCAAACAGAAGTTCAACTAGCCATTTTTTTTATCTCGCCAAAATAAACTATGCATTAGGCTAGTTTTTTATTATTATTATTATGGTCATTTTGTTCAACTATTTCTACAACACAGATACACTATAGGCCTGCATAGGCTAGCCTACTATATGCCTACATAATAAG
>NC_085869.1:32984845-32989845 GCF_034702125.1 Engraulis encrasicolus | reverse complement strand
GTGTGTGTGTGTGTGTGTGTGTCTGTGTGTGTCTGTGTGTGTGCCTGTGTGTTTGTCTGTGTGTCTGTGCCTGTGTGTTTGTCTGTGTGTGTGCCTGTGTGTCTGTGTGTGTGCCTGTGTGTGTCTGTTTGTCTGTGTGTGCATGTTTTGAAGGGGGTGAAAGGCATGGTCTTTTTGGTGCATTAATAGCCCAGGGACATGAATGGAACTCATCACCTTTCTCTCTCTCTCTCTCTCTCTCTCTCTCTCTCTCCTTTATTTCTTTCATGGCTGTACTAAGAAAACACCTGCTTTTCCTATGTTGTCCTTGTTCCATAGGACAATGCAACATCAATTGTGTGTGTAGGTGAAGTGTGTATTGGATAGTGCACTGATTTGTCAAAAAGTTTCGGCTAGAACGTGGTCCACTGATGATTGCGTGTTTTGGCCCTTGAGAGTGCTCCAGTAGCATGACCATTACATTATTACATTATATTTTTCTTTATAAAAAAAAAAAAAAAAAGCCAACATCACAAGCAAATACAATGTGCACAGGAGATATACAGAACAATAAGTGCAGTTGCAGATTAGTTTTTTTTTTTTTTTTTCCAAAAACACTTTTTAACTCCCTGTGATAATTAAAGAGTAAAAACGATAGAGACAAAATAGAAGACAAACAGTGAAAGTCATCGTCAGGAGTCCATTCTGGGGCAAGGCCAGTTCAAGCATTAGTCTAGTAGATTCATCTCGAAAGAGGAAGGTCTTCAGTTTTTCTTGAAGGCTGCAAGACCGATGTGCTTAGTCTTGCTGCCGATATCGGCCGATACCGATACCATCTTGGGTACCACATCGGAGAACAATCCCTAATGATGTGTGTATTGAATCTGATTCACTGATGTCATTCATTTGTTCGTTAGTTTGTGCTAGAACGTGGTCCACTGATGAATGGTGTTTTGCCCTTGAGAGTGCTCCACTCCAGTAGCATGACCACCCTCAAAATGTTACCCTCATGGTGTGTATTGAGTCGAGATCGGGCCTGTGTGTGTGTGTAGGTGCGCATGTGCATATGTTTTTGCGTGCGCGCATGTGCCTGTGTGTGTGCGCGCATGTGCCTGTGTGTGTGTGTGTGCATGTGTTTGTGCGTGTGTGTGTGTATGTGTGTGGTTCTGATTGCGTGGGTGCTTGCGTGCGTTTGGATGTGTGCAGGTAGGTAGGTAGGCACAGGGAAGCCAACATGGGGGGACAAAGGGGTCACCTGTCCCCGGCCCAAGGGACTGGGGGCCCCATAATTGGGTCCTCATTACGTTGAATGTATTGGGTGGGGGCCCCTTTCAGATGACTTTGTCCTGGGCCTAGCCAAAGCTGTCAGCGGCCCTGGGTAGGTCGGTAGGTGTGCACTAGGCCACCCCCCCCAGGGAAGCACAGCCATGTTCTGACTGGATGACTCGGAAGGTTAATGTTGTCCAATCACAAATGGCCCAGCCAGTTTAATTGGCTCAGTATGGCTGCAAGTGGAAGGTTAATGACTGATGATTAGTGTGCGGAGTGGAAGGGACATGGGCACCTGATGATGGGGCTCATGGCAGAGCAGAGTGGGGGTGGTGTGGCGGCTTGGTCTGGAGGCTGCTTATGGACCTGGGGAAGCCAGGTGAGGATAGAGGGGTGCTTGGAGGTATCGCCAGAGGACATGATTACTTGGGCTAAGTGGGTGGTGGGTGTATGATGGCAATCGGTCCAGGGGCAGGTGGAAGAAAGGGAGAGAAGGCTGGGTGTATGACATACAAAAGAAATTCATGCAGCCATAACACTAAGGGATATGATTGTTGGGCTAAGTGGGAGGTGGTGGGTGCACGATGGTGGTCATCTGGTATTGGGAGGTGTGGGAGTAGAAGGCTGGCTATCTCTGGATGTCTCGTCAGAGCAAAGGCCATGATGGCATTCTAGGCTGGCAGGAAAGAGGGAGGACATAGCTTTACGTGATCAAGTTGTGTATAGGGTTTCCCCCAGCACTTTACAATTAAGGTGCCCACCTTGAAGGCAAACACCTACCACCTTGACTAGGTCCCCCAGGGCTCTAAAGTGTGTGCATGAGCGTGCGTGTCTACCTGCCAGTAAGCTACTAAAAGACAAGCAATGAGCTAAGAGAACATAGCGCATCTAGTGCGAGATATAACATTTTGGTGAGTCAGAATGATAAGAAATGTTGACAACTTTTCGTGACGTTAAAACCAACAGAACAATTTGAAGCCAATGCTCTGACACGAATGACCCCTGAAAGGATGACGATTTTGGAGTTGTGAATGTAGTTTCTTAAAGTTGCTTTACCAAAACATTCTATAAGCTATTTTAGTAGTTGTTCAATCATGTTTCATATGAAAATGTAGAACATGCATTTACAATGATGCTAGTTGTGTATGTCTGACACTGGCTTACCCCACACCACCTTGACTAGCAACTGTGCTGCGGGAGCCATGGCTATGGATGAAGGTTCTGGCTAGATTGGTTTAGGATATGGTGTTCTAGCCGGCCATGGTGTTAGGAGGGTGGGTTTGAGTGTGGGTGTAAAGGGGCTGTAATGGGGCTTGAAAGTCCCGCCCCTTAGTTCCGCGTTTCACGGGACCTAAGCTGACCATCTAACAACATGGTAGCGAGTAAATATCTTCTGATCTCAGTCACGATATGCGCTGGGCTACAAATATGCTGTTTAAGAGGCTAGATAAAGATAAACAATGTTTTGTTCCGAGGCCGACCGTCGGCATGAAAAATGTGAAAGAAACACAGCTTTCTAAAAAGTTTGGGGTTCGTACGAAAAATTAAGCAAAAACATCAGAAACAACATATATGGAGCTCGTCGCACAACTCGAAGGGGATCGAAATATCATTTTAATACCGCCATTGGATCACATGCTACGATTTTCGGCTAAAAACGCTGTTGAGGTCCCACGAAATCGTGGGAAGAGACGTCACTTTCAAGCTCTATGGGGCTAAAGCTCTGCAGTGTTCTACTGTGCTGGTGGTCGTGGCATTTGGAGCAGGTGAAGCATCATAATGGTGGAAAGGCAGTGGGGTCAAGGGGATATGGCTCTGGAAGCATGATGGTGTGTGTCGGCGCGTTTGTGCACGTGTGTGCTGATGTATATGGCCACATGTCATTGTGGGCGTACATGCCTGTGTGTGTGCATGCGTGTCAGTGTGGGTGTACATGTCTGTATGTGTGTGCGCCTGTGTGCTGGGGGGCAGTGGGCTGGAAGATGGGCAGTGTTGAGGTTGCTGTGACATTTGGAGCTAGCAGGGGACGAGGATCGTAAAACTGAGGGACACGACGGGGCTGACTGAGTGGAACGCCATGATGGCATATTGTGTGTGTGTGTGTGTGTGTGTGTGTTTTGTGGGTCGAGACACAGTATGATTATCATTGTGTTTTGGATGGATGAGTGTATGTGCGCTTTTCTGTGTGTGCCTGCGTGTGTGCCTGCGTGCATGCGTGTGTGTTTTCCCTGGCATTATTGCTGTAGGGGGATTTAGGTCTAATGTAAGCCGGTGTGTCACGGTCACTGCCGTAGAATGGCGCTCACACTCACACTCACGCTCATTCCTCTCTCTCTCTCTCTCTCTCTCTATTGGAGTGACTTGACTGGTGAACCTGCGCATGCATGGAAATTGCTTGGGCACTCATGGGCCAGGACATTTCCTTTAATGCACAGCCATTTAACAGCATTCTTCTTCTCTTGTCCTCCCGTGTGCGTGCGTGTGTCCATATATGTGTGTGTGTGTGTGTGTGTGTGTGTGTGTGTGTGTGTGTAGTGGTGTGGGCCGTAACTGGGGCTGGGCGTCTGCAGGCAGCAGTATCCTGGCTGAGTTCGGCACGCTGCACATGGAGTTTGTCCACCTCACCTACCTGACCGGCAACCCAGCGTACTACCAGAAGGTACAGTAGAAGTGTGTCTCTTGGTGTGAGAGAGAGAGAGTGCGTGCGTGCGTGCGTGCGTGTGTGCCTGAGTGTGTGTTTATTTATGTGTATGGGGTAGTGTGTTTTTGCCAAAGGTGTCAAAGGTAAAAGACAAGTAAGACAAAGAATCCTAGTTTCCTTCCAACTCAGGTAACTTAGAGTAACCAGTAGACTTGTGAACTTGTCTGTCAGCTAACTCTGCACCGCATGGTTGGATCAAATTTGTGCTGGGTTCTTGTTAGGTTTTTATTTTTTATTTTTCATAACAGCACAGTCTATCTATCTCAATAGGATACAAATGGTGTAACAGCTATGTAATATCATGTAGTAGTGTTGTACTTACACCATGCATTCACTTTTATGTTTACTTTTACTTTTGAAACCTCTGGCTTTTGTGAGAGTTTTGTGTGTGATAATCTGCGTGCGTGTGTGTGTCTTGACATGTGTTTGTCTTGGCGTTTCCCTCTGCAGGTGATGCACATACGGAAGCTGCTGGCCAAAATGGACCGCCCCAACGGCCTCTACCCCAACTACCTGAACCCTCGCACAGGACGATGGGGCCAACGTGAGCACGCACGCACGCACGCACGCACGCACGCACGCACACACACACACACACACACACACACACACACACACACACACACACACACACACACACACACACACTCAACTTGCCTGAACACATAGCATTTACACACACACACACACACACACACACACACACACACACACACACACACACACACACACACACACACACACACACACACACATACTCTTTTGCTTCATTGGATACCTCTCCACATACTATAATACTGTGAATCGATAGTGTTGATCCCTATCTTTTTAATCACTTGTATACGTGTGTGTGTGTCTGTGTCTGTGTCTGTGTGTGTGCGCGCATATGTATGTGTGTACACACGCGTCTTTTTAATAATCTGTAATTACTTACGTGCAGAGGCATTCAGGCGTGTGTTATCTAACGGTTACTTAAAGAGAGTGGCCAAGTTTTAATTACCTGTCTGTGTCTCTGAACACCAAACCTCATCAAGCCAAAGCACGTACGTAC
>NC_085869.1:32924845-32969845 GCF_034702125.1 Engraulis encrasicolus | reverse complement strand
GAGGCGTATGAGGGGAATAGAATGTTCTAGAAGCATGGAGCGAGCTGGTCGGTCCTAGAGGGAGTTGATTTGCCTTGTGCTGTACTGTTGATTTGCCTTGTACTGTACTGTTCCGTTGTGTGGTGTAGTGTAATGGTGCTGTTCTTGGAAGGGGTTAGCAGGTGATGTTTTTGCATAGTGGGGCTGGAGGGGGTTGCTCCACATCTTGGAGGATTAGCAGTAATGAGAACAGCCAACACCACATTAGCTGTAGCCCCTGCTACACTCTGCACTCTGCAGCGGCTCCGGGGGGTTCGGGAGAGACACACGGGACACAACATTTACTGCCCTACAAAAGCAAAGTGCAAACTGTTTTGTCACAAATGAATTTAGACTGAAAATGGTCTTTGCAAGACCGGCTTCATCTTTATCTTAGCCCATTTTAGCTCAAGCCCTTTTTAGGAAAAGGTGCCTCTGCACATTAAAACCTAAATATCTCAGCCTCCAAAGCACATAAAAGCATGAAATAAGTTGCATTTAAAAGCTAGGACCAGCATTTTGCATTAAAATGTGTTCATTTACCTCTGACATACCCACATTTTTAATAAAAAAACAGCTTAGATATCAAGAGCCTGAATGCAGCATATATATCGCTCCAGGACAAAATGGGTTAAGCCTTGTCGTCCAAATGTGTCCAGTTTTAGAGATATTGCGGTCATATTTGCAGTAACTACAATATCCAACCTAGCTTGAGACAAACAGGACATTTGTTTACAATACACTTGAAGCTGATACTTCTATCCAAAGTGCCTTATAGTTATTTACAGTGTGCAGATTACAGTCCCTGGAGCAATGTTGGGAAAGGTGCCTTGCTCAATGACACTTCATGTCATGGATGGAGGTGTAGGGAGAGGTAAGGGTGGGATTCGAACCGGCAACCCTTGATCTTAAGACCACCTCCCTAACCACTAGGCCACGGCTCCCCCAAGGTGTACAGCCAGGTCTCCAAGCAACAAACTTTTTATCTTTTGAGTGGAGTGAAGCTAACCTCTCCATCTGCTTTTCCTGTGTGTTCAAAAGCACTGTGGGTTTGCTCTACTCATGGGATACCATAGAAAAACAATTAAGAGATGGGAGAAGGCGAGAAACAAGTGGAGTGTTCAGCTGTAACAAAAAGTATCTGATGCATAAGGAGAGGAGAAAGAGAAGTGTGGAGAGGTGGAGGAGGTGGTGTGAGTTGGAGAGAGAAAGAAGGGAGTAGATGCTGACAAAGACGCCAAACAGAAAGGAAATGAAAAAGGGAGAGTCCTAAGTGTGTGTATGTGTGTGAGTGTGTGTGAGAGAGAAGGGGGTGACAAATGAAGCGAGAGAGGAAGAGTGAGAAAGAGAAGGTTGGAGATGGATAGAGAAAGGAAGCCACTAAAGGAGAGGGAGCGAGAACAAAAGGTGTGTGTGTGTGTGTGTGTGTGTGTGTGTGTGTGTGTGTGTGTGTGTGTGTGTGTGTGTGTGTGTGTGTGTGTGTGTGTGTGTGTGTGTGTGTGTGTGTGTGTGTGTGTGTGTGTGTGTGTGTGTGTGTGTGTGTGTGTGTGTGTGAGTGAGAGAGAGAGAAGGGGGGGTGGGGGGGTGACAAATGAAGCGAGAGAGGAAGAGTGAGAAAGAGAAGGTTGGAGATGGATAGAGAAAGGAAGCCACTAAAGGAGAGGGAGCGAGAACAAAAGGTGTGTGTGTGTGTGTGTTTGTGTTTGTGTGTGTGTGTGTGTGTGTGTGTGTGTGTGTGTGTGTGTGTGTGTGTGTGTGTGTGTGTGTGTGTGTGTGTGTGTGTGTGTGTGTGTGTGTGTGTGTGTGTGTGTGTGTGTGTGTGTGTGTGTTCGTGTGGTGCAACAGTTACAGAGAGAGAGAGAGTGTGTGTATGTGTGTCTGTGTGTGTGGTGCAACAGTTACAGAGAGAGAGAGAGAGAGTGTGTGTATGTGTGTCTGTGTGTGTGTGGTGCAACAGTTACACAGAGAGAGAGAGAGAGAGTGTGTGTGTGTGTGTGTGTGTGGTGCAACAGTTGCGTCTGCTGCTGTGTTGTGTTTTTCGCAGGGGATCACGCTCAGATCAAACACACACGTCAGAAGGCGGGACGGATTAGCACTCCCACATCCGCATCATATTATACTGGCACACACACAAATCATCTGTCTCTATCTCTCGCTCTCTCTCTTTTTTTCACATGATATATTCCCTTTCTTTCTTTCCCTGTCAAGCGCACGCACGCACACGCGCGCGCACACACACACACACACACACACACACACACACACACACACACACACACACACACACACACACACACACACACACACACACACACACACACACACACACACTCGTCTCCCTACCCACTCTACTGTAATCCATATCAGGATTTGTTGTAATGATGAAACACACACTTATACACAGAGGAGGGGGGCTGAGGTCAAGCCGTAATACAAGTTCTTTATTCCCTTCTCCACTCTACTATCTCTCTCTCTCTCTCTCTCTCTCTCTCTCTCTCTCTCTCTCTCTCTCTCTCTCTCTCTCTCTCTCTCTCTCTCTCTCTCTCTGTCCTCCACTCCACTCTACTCCCCACTCTACTACTTGCAGGAGGCCACTAAACACATCTCTTGTTCAGCTCTTCTCAGCACTATGCTCTCAGGACGGCCTGATTCAGGAAGTGAGAACCGTTGGTCTGTACTCTAGATCAGAGCCTCTCAAACTTTTCAGGCCAGGGACCCCTAACAGAGGAGAAGCAGAGAGCAGAAAGTATTGGGTTACACTTTATTGACACCGGCGTCATAGGCATGACATGGCTTTGTCATAATAGCGCCATGACACAGTCCTCGACAGTCATAAACATTATGCCGATGTCATTTTTTGTAATCAACGTTTTTTTTATTTTCCAAATTCAAAAATAAAAACACATGGTAAAACAAATAAACTTATGGTGTACCATCAAGTACACATACTCATACACAATTACCCTTGTAACCACGTGTACACAAGTACCAAACAAAAACAACCAAACCCCCACACAGCATTATCCCCTTTCTCCCCCTTCCCCTGGCACGCAACATGTATACATTCCAATAGATCACTTAGTATCACATCTTATTTCAAATTACTCTCAATTCTTAACATAGTTCAAAAAACTGTCCCACATAGCAGAAAACGTTGACATTTTGTCTCTCACTTTGGCAAGCATTAGCTCGTAGGAGGCTGTATTTGTCATGAGCTCCATCCAGTCCTTGTAACAAGGTGCACTTGTACTCTTCCATTTCCTTAAGATAACTTTGGCAGCAGTAAGGAAACCGGCAAGAGCTAGTCCAAACTGGACCTTTGTAAGTTCAGGTGTTACAAGTCCGATCTCCTAGTAGGCACAGGCGAGGTGAGCTTGGCAGTGGCTTCTCCAACAGCTCTTCCATTGTCCCAAGTACTTGAATCCAGAAAGGTGAGACAAGAGGGCAGTCCCACATGAGATGTAGAAAGGTACCCACAGAGTTCTTACATTTCCAGCACTCATCACTGTTGGTTAGACCAACTCTCTTCAGCCTAACAGGTGTCCAGTAGTATTTTTATAAATCTTGTCTTGATGTCTCTCACTGCCCAGCCCATACTATGCACAATATCGTCACACACATCTTGTTCCAACTCAAGCCCTTTGCCATATTAACCTCAGATTTTCAGTTTTACCATACAGTGTATTAGCAGTTGTGTTATAAAAAAAACAGAGGATGACTGCAAAAATCTTGGAAGCTTAAAGAAACGCTGGAGAACATTTTCATCTTCACCTATATCAAAGCCCATAGATAATACACAGCTACGCAACTGAAGATATATCCAAAAATCACCTTTATCGTTCCTATTATATTTTTCTTCAAGCCCTTGAAATGAAATGAACACACCACCCTCTTCAAAAAGATCTGCAATAGTGCAAATGCCCTTATCATACCATGTCTTCCAATACACCTGTTTCTTTCCTATTTTAATTACAGGATTTTCCCATATAGATGAGTAAGGCTGTTTGTAAGGACACAATCCAAGTAGTTTGTGAACTTTGATCCAGACATTCCTAGAATGTTGATATGTCAATGTCATTAACGTTTTATGGTCATGAAAAGCTGACACCGTTAGGGATGGCTTCACCATAACCGAATGTCACTGAATGAGAGCAGTCATAAAATGTTTATGACATTGACATAATATTCATGAGTCATGACATGTCCATGACTGCATTATGACACCGTTATGACACTGTCATGTCATACGTAGGACGACAGCATCAAGTAAGTGTGTTACCAAGTACTGCGTGGACCTTTTCATAACTGCACAACAGATTATGGTCATTACAATTTGTTCATTGCAATTGCAATGCAAAACATATTAAATGGTCATTGTCAAATGCAAAATTGGGACCTACTGTTGCAATTTCACGTATTGCATTTGTAACAATGTGATGGCAGTGTTGCCGCGACACCGCTTTGAGAGCCTTCTGTTTCTAGATATGAAGAGCTCTTTTCCAAAATGAGATATATCCATTTCATAGAATGTTGGGAAATTAACATTTTTGTATTGGGCATTCCATTGAATTGCATTGCAAAAAGTATATGCATAAAATTGCATAAAAGTATGTTCTTAAAACATTTGAATGACGAGATTTCACACATCAATGATAGGACTTCCTAACAGTCAATTCCAATATTAAAATGCAAAAAGTCAAAAATGGTGGATATAGCGTTTTGGAAAAAAGCTCTTCATATACTGTCCAGCTCTAATAGCGAGAACAAAAGCACAGCGTTAGTTTGCACTGGGGTGCCACTAATGCCCGGGTTGATGAAGGGTTACGGCTCTCTGTGTTTCGCATCACTGCCAGAGCTTGGAAATTTATACAAAGACTGTTTGCAAGACGACTACCGTGAGGCGGTTTCCTTGGTGCCACAGGGTGCATCACAGGTCACAGGTAACTTACTTACTGGTAACCTGCACATTCAGTGTGATTGATGAATATCCTTTTTTGAACACGTAAACACAAGACGATTCATGGGTCTGCTAAATGCAGTGTAATGAAATGGGGCCAGGGTTTCACGCGAAAGCCCGTCGAGGGCTATATAAGTGTAATTGCGATTCAGGGCTTTAAAGTTCTTTCCTTTCAGAGGACCACTTATTTCTTGGGGCCTCCCCTGAGCATGCTGGAGCCAATAAGACTAAAGGAGGCTGAAGGAGTAAGAGGGCTGAGTAAGGCTGAGAACTGAGTAACTGTGTGTTCACACCAGCAACGACCAAAGCTAAGTATCTGAGGTCGTAGAAGAAGTTTTGCCATGAGTTTGCTGTATTCGCTGTATTCCTGACTCCGATCCTGTATGTTTGATTTAGCAAATCACATCACGGCTCTGACTTGTCAGCCTGGGACATTCAGAGATATGAACATTACATTTGGGTTTGGTCGAACTGCGTCATAGCTCATTTCTATAACATTAACTGACTTGTGACTTTTAATCACTGATTCGCTCTCTGGTCACTGAGATCGCTTTGCTCCCGGCAAATTCGCTTTGATCACTTTACTCGCCAACCCTCCATAGAGAAATTATGACTTCCGTCGCTCCAGTTGCATTGGTCACTCTTGGTGTACACACACAGTAAGGCTGAGACTGAATGTATGAGGGTTGCTCTACCCATGTGTGGAAGGCCTCTCCTCTTCTGGTGGGTCATTTCACGTGAAATCAGACACTTTGGGACCCGACCGACACAGATTTCAATCATACTTGCTGTGCCTGTTTAGTAGCAACGTAGCACCCCAGAACTGCATTTGTGTGAATCTGACCTCACCTATATTAAGAGAGAAACAGACTAACAAAGGTTTACATATACATTCACCCTTGATTATATCAGTCAGTGTAAGTCACAAAAATATGTCTGAGGTGTTGTTTGAAAGCTCTTTTCTGGCTCTACAAATTAAACAAACAGCATGAAATACAACAACCTTCAGAATATGAATTAAGATACATTGAAAAATAAAAAATTGAATGTCAAAAATTTTTATATTTTTAAATGGCCGGTTTCTTTACTAAACATAGCCTGTAAAGTCATAAACAACACCTGAAAATGGGGGGGGTGGTTCTTTATTCAATTCAGAGATAATGGGACATAAAGGTTGAAATGAGTTGTAATAAAGTAGTAATGGAGTAGTGTCAGGGACAGGATTGGACTGGCCATCTGCCACAACGGGCATTTTCCCGGTGGGCCCTGCACCCTCATCAGTCCCTATTCCAGCTACGGTACTCAAAAACTACTCAGCTTCTGCCCATTTTCAGATTCACACAAATGCAGTTCTGGGGTGCTACGTTGCTACTAAACAGGCACAGCAAGTATGATTGAAATCTGTGTCGGTCGGGTCCCAAAGTGTCTGATTTCACGTGAAATGACCCTGGTCCCAGTTGCCCACTACCGTAGATGGGTTTTAATGAACACAAGAAGACCAGTGACGTCATCATGTATCTGTCTGTGATGTATCACTCAGCCATATTTCAGCCACTTTTTTTTCCATATCTCTGTGACACATTCATAATCTTAGCATAAACACATGTGCATAGGCGTGCGCGCACACACACACACACACACACACACACACACACACACACACACACACACACACACACACACACACACACCCGCACACAGAGTGAGAGAGAAACATGTTGTTTGTGACCATGCCACCGTGTTAAAGCTGCTGACTAATGGTATGTCTCTGTCCCTCTCTGCTGCCCCTGTAGGCCATTGATAAGTACTGCCGTGTGAGCGGGGGCTTCTCGGGGGTGAAGGACGTCTACTCCTCCAACCCCACCTATGACGACGTGCAGCAGAGCTTCTTCCTGGCCGAGACGCTCAAGTAAGACTCTCAGCTCTCCTACCTACCTCCTATCTCTTCCTTTACGCATCCCTCTCTCCCTGTCATTTCCTGTCCTTTCCTCTCTCTTAACTTCTTACTTCTCTCTTCCATCTCTCACTCTTTTCCTTCTGTACATGTCTTCATTTCTTCCATATCTCTTTTTACTTAAAGGTGGGGTTGCAGGTTGGCCAAAATTCTTAGATAGAATGCGATTATGACATCACGTTGGGGACTCCCCCTGGGTTTTACTAGATTCTGTATTGTCTCTGAATGGGGAAGGTTGCAAATAAATAATTAAATAAACTATATTTATTTAGCCTTTTATATTTATGCTGACCAAAATCATTGTAATTTTGAAGGGGGTAGCTAAGATAGGGCCTATGTAGATGTCGGGTAGGCTATTATTTGAAGAGTCTTGCGTTGAGATGACAACCTCAACCTCACCATTGCCGATATGCTGCCCCTACTTCATTCAAAATATATAGGCCTAGGTCAATCTGCAGTGTCGTTTCTCGTCTGACACAAGTGATAGGCTTCTTTGTATTTCTAACTCGAATACAAATACTCACCCTTGGCGATATAGCCTACTAAAAAACAAGTGGTAGATAGTAGATCAAATGCTACAACGAAGATGTGGTGTAGCCTGTCCCAGGGTAGAGCGCCCCATCTGGTGAGTTGCAACTGAAACAAGAACACTTCGAAGAAGATAGGCCTAAGTGTTTCCATTATCACTTAAAATGAAAACTATGTGCAGTAAATTTTAGTCGGTCTGTTGTTTCAAAGCACTTCTGTTACGACACACATGTAACGTGAAACGGCCAGGGCCGTTGGGTGGGGATTAAAGCGAGTTGAGCCTCGCGCATTGAATCACACACACCTGCTGGTGCAAACAGCCATGTAGGCCTATATTTCAAAATACATAAATGTATTAATTGTATGCTATGAGGAGTTAAACACATGGCCTATGAATCATATTAACTTACATTTTACTGCGTTGATTTTCATTTATTTGCAGTGATAATCGATCGCGCTGTGTTGCCACTTGCCCCCGGATGGGCTGCGTCTGGAGCTCATGTTATGAGCTGCTGCTGCATTTAAGATTTACATTTTAGACAGCAAGGAAGTGCTGCAACTGTAAGACAGTTAGAATAGAATAGAATATACTTTATTTGTCATGCAAGCATGAAATGTATCTGTTCAGGCACATTTCCTTGACCTGCCTTGGCCATCGCGACTGATGTGTTGGTTGCGCATCCGATGTGATGGTTACAAAGCCATTGTACCGTAGGGTAACTAGGAGGCGCCGTCTGTGAATAACTTTTTGTGTATTGGGGAAATACAACCGTATCGCTGGCTAGTCACTTGTTGAAGAGCAAAGCGCATTTTAGATGCGTCCCAGCAGCAGTCTGTCCGTCCGTCCGTCTGAAACGCGTTCTTCGAATTATTCCCGCCTGTGTTCACAAGGTGGACTATTTGGCCCGGATTATGCACCTGATTGGATTGTGAGACAAGCCAGTGCAATGCAAGTGCTCGTACATTGAAGAAGAAGCCGTGATATAACGCGCCAGTTGCCCATTTGGCCCGGATTACGCAGTTGATTGCATTGTGAGACAAGTGCAGAGCGAGTGCAATGCAAGTGCTCGTACATTGAAGAAGAAACAGTGATAACGCACCAGTTGCCTGTAGCCAGGACAACTGAAGGGGGCATTCAGTTTTCGGCATTATTTTGCGTTCGGGCCGTGGGAGGCAACTTCGTTTCGTTTTCACCAACACCACTGTGAAGTGTGTGTCACTATGTTCACGGGCTTTTGTCTATGATAGTGTCACGTTGTGCTCAACTATTTAGTTTGTCAGAAACTCGCGGCAATGACGGTGCTCCAACTACAAGTAGACAAATGCGCCATTCGACATAGCCTACGGCGTGTTAGTGTTAGCCTATGTTGTTCTCGGACATATTGCAAGGGAGTTTCATTTCGTTTTCTGCTGATGGCCCTGTGGACCGCACATGTGCTTGCCGTTGCGCTCAGAGAGATTGCTTTGCAGTCGTTTAAATTAGGTAAACTCTGGCACTCTTACAATGAAGCTGACTGCTTTGACGGCTGGTATTGAACCAGAGCGCATGATTGACCCAAATGGTTTTCTTTAGCATATTTTTTATTCGTCGATGTTTACATTCTTTCCCACATGCACATGACGCTGAAATGGCGTGATAGGCCCACTAAAGGCTGATGAATAGGCTACTAACAATGTCTGGTCACAGCCATGGTGCGCGCTGTGATGCGCACGCAAAACATTCAGTTATCTGAGTGTAGACTTGGCCTATCTGACTGCAAACTATAGCCTACAGTAAAACAAAAAAGTGCGATACAGATTTTTTTTTTTACCAATACACAACACGTTATTCACATTCGCCGCTCATAAGGTCTATACTCTCTTTATAATCGTTACATCGGAGACGGTTGGGGTTGAGGTTGAGGTTGTCATCTCAACGCAAGACTCTTCAAAGAATAGCCTACCCGACATCTACTTAGGCTGTATCTTAGCTAACCCCTTAAAAATTACAATGATTTTGGTCAGCATAAATATAAAAGGCTAAATATGGTTTATTTAATTATTTATTTGCAACCTTCCCCATTCAGAGACAATACAGAATCTAGTAAAACCCAGGGTGAGTCCCCAACGTGATGTCATAATCGCATTCTATCTAAGAATTTTGGCCAACCTGCAACCACACCTTTAACCCTCCATTCCATCTCCCTTCGTATCTCCCATTCCTCTAGTAAGACTCTTCTCCATCTCTCCGTTTACACTCTCTGCTGTCTATCGCTCTGTTCCGTATCTCTGCCTTTAATTCACCCTCTCTACCATCTCTCCCTTCACATCCTCCTCTCCTCAAGTAAGACTCTCAACTCTCCTCCATCTTTTCCTTTTATACTTCCCTCTATTTCATCTCTCACACTCTTTCATCTCTCCACATCGTGTTCTCTTCCCTCCAACCATCTCTCTTCCATATCTCTCCTTTTACTTCAGTACTCTATTCAATCTCTCCCTTCACATCCTCCTCTCCTCAAGTTAGGCCCTCCCCTCTCTTCCATCTCTCCTTCTGTTCCATTCCATCTCTCCATATCACACTCTCTTCTTTCCATCCATGTATCCCTCTCTACCTGCCTTTCTTTGCTCTTTAACATCTGCACATATCTCTCTCTGAAAAGTTGCTTTTCCTCTCTTCCATCTCTCCCTTTTTTCGCATTCCTCTTCCATCTCTACCCCCCTTGGCATCACCCTGTCTTCCATATTTCTCTTCACATCTTCTTTTGCTCATCTCCATCTCTCCCTTCGAATCATCCTCTCTTCTATCTCCCTCCACATCTCCCTCTATTCCATATCTCCCCTCTCATCTCCCTCTCCTCTTGCTTCTCTTCCATTCCTCTCAGACTTTTCCTTTTACCTCTCTTTTTCCCATCTCAGTCTCTCTGTCTCTTTCCATCTCTCTCCATCCCTATTAAACTAATTTCTCTCTCTCTCCTCGTTTGCTCTGTGTTCTATCTCTCCATCCCTCCCTCTCTCTTCATCCCTCCTTGTCTTAGCTAATCTTCCATCTCTCCCCCAACTGCCTCTCCAGTGTTTCTGTTGCTCTGATGACTCTGTCCGTCCTATTGTGTTCGTCAAATCCACTGGAGACGGCTTTCCAATTATAGAACTCAATTTTAAAAATGGATTCGTGATTCATTGTGTCTGGAAGGAATGCAGCCCGTTTTTTTGTGTGTTTTATGTCATCAGTAAAATGGCACCCTTTCGCCTGCTTTCCATTTCTCCTCATGTCCTTGTACAGTTGTGCTCATATGTTTACATACCCCAGCAGAATAAACGCTTTCTTCGCGATTTCTCACAAAATATGAAGGATTACACAAAACCTTTTTTTTCACTCATTGCTAGTGACTAGCTTAAGATATTTGTTAGCAATATTCTGTGTTTACTCTTTCAAAAGCATGATCACAACCCAAACTACCCAAATGACCCTGTTCAAAAGTTTACATACCCTAGTTTCTGATGCTGAATATGGCCCTGTTTAACATCAGGGACCGCTCTAAATTGTTTGTGGTAGTTGTGGATAAGGCCCTTAATGTTCTCAGATGACAAAACAGCACATTCTTCCAGGCAGAATGGTTGTTTCCTATAATATCTTTGGGTGTCTTGCTGGAACCTCACATTTGAGGTTTCCCCTGAGTGGCTCAATGATGTTGAGATCAGGAGAGTGGGATGGTCGCTCAAAAACCTTCATTTTATTCTTTCTGAAGCTAATGACGGGTTGATTTGGCTTTCTGTGTCGAAATATTGTCATGTTGGCACCGTTGGAATTTCAATTCAGAAATGCAATATGAGGAGTTTGGTTGGAATCAAGCCAATGGGCAAGGGAATCATTGCATTGCAATGATCATTGCAAGGGAAATTGTTCAGGAGGCATAGGACAACCAAAAAATAACTTCAGGTGAAATATAGGACAACATGAAAAAATGTTTTAAACTGCACAGGAAAGAGGCACTTGAGGAAAGATGGGCTGTTGGGGGTTGCCAGGAGAAAGCCATTACCACAAAAATGCAAACATGTTATTTTGCATATGATACACCAAATAGCACAGTGAGAAGCATCAAAATGCCTGTGACAAAGTCATTTGGAAAAATGAGATCAATATGGAACTTTTTTAGGCCACTATTAACAGTACCATTTGGAGAACAGTCAATGGAGCCTATGATGAAAGTTACACCATACCCTTCTGTGAAACATGGTCATGGACCACTGATTTCATGGGGACATTTGAGTTACAAATGCATTATACTTTTGATCCATACTCGCAGAATGATGAATACATTGCCCTGTGAAAAATACTGGAGGAAACTTGACACACATCAGCCTTGAAACTGCACATGGTCCATTGTTTGGACATGCCAACATGACAATATTTCAACACAGAAAGCCAAATCAACCCGTCACTAGCTTCAGAAAGAACAAAATGAAGTTTTTGAGCGACCGTCTCACTCTCCTGATCTCAACATCATTGAGCCATTCAGGGGAAACCTCAAATGTGAGGTTCCAGCAAGACACCCAAAAATATTATAGGAAACAACCATTCTGCCAGGAAGAATGTGCTGTTTTGTCATCTGAGAACATTAAGAGCCTTATCCACAACTACCACAAACAATTTAGAGCGGTCCCTGATGTTAAACAGGGCCATATTCAGCATTAGAAACTAGGGTATGTAAACTTTTGAACAGGGTCATTTGGGTAGTTTGGGTTGTGATCATGCTTTTGAAAGAGTAAACACAGAATATTGCTAATAAATATCTTAAGCTAGTCACTAGCAATGAGTGAAAAAAAAGGTTTTGTGTAATCCTTCATATTTTGTGAGAAATCGCGAAGAAAGCGTTTATTCTGCTGGGGTATGTAAACATATGAGCACAACTGTAATAGTCTGAGACTTCAATTAGTTTTGATTGGCGAGTCAAAACGTTCCTGATTGGAGATTGGAGATGAACAAGGATGTTATCACTCAAACAGGGACGTGATGGAAAAGCTCCTTTTTTGCGGTGTTTTGTACACTATCACACCATTGCTAGCCAGCAACCCACTCACGTTAGCTTTCATGTCATTGCATCACACTACTCTTACCAGGCGATTTTACCCAGAGCTTTCCACAGTTGAGGAAAAGCAGCCGAGCTAAGTTATTATTGTAAAGTGCATCATAAGTGCAAGATGAAATGCTGTGTAAGTGTTGGTTAAATTATTCCCAGTCATGTAGGGAAGTGTGTATGTGTGGCTCTCTGTTAGTGTGTTTCAGCGGAGGTGAAACGGCAACATCATGTGGGAGGGAAAGAACATTTGATTTTGGCTTAATGTTTTTCTCTGTGTCCCCTTTGACTCATGTTAGAGGTCGACTAAGGTTATAGAAAAAAATACTGCCATATTATGTGCACTGTTATCTACAGTAAAAAGCACACAACCTGGCTTAGTAAGTCAGTAAAAAGACGTTTTGATCTAGTATAGTTTTTAGCATAATTGCAGAATATCCCTTTCTGATTGGACGGTGCATGGTGGCGTACCAAGTTGAAGTTTCCCTAATGGCAGAATATTGAAGTAGAAAAGTAAGGTATCCTCCGCCGACCTGCTCTTCACTATCTGGTGCATCACAGGAAATGACTGTCGGCTGGGAGACAAGCAGGCGAAACGAGCAAAGCGAAGAGAGACAAAATTCAGTGTTCCATTCTGACAGCTCGACGGGCATCAGGTCGTGGCGGCGATTCAAATAGAATGAAGCATTTGTTTTATTGATTTGATTGGCCACCGCAGGCGAAATTCCCTTCTCATTTACATAATAGTATTTTTGCTTCGCCTTTGCCTCCCTTATTGGAATGAATTGTGAAGTTTGCTTCGCTTGGCCAAAGTTGTGTGTGCGTGTCCCCGGCATAAGTTGGACAAAATTACTCGGATGTGTTAACGTCGAAACATTAGTTTTGGTACTGCTCTACAATAAAAGCACAAATGCATCTTCCACATCTCAGATGCTCCGGTCACTCTCTTTCCTACCGGGAGAATCTTTCAACTCGGATGCCCCCTCAACTTCAGAAAAGCACTAAATGATAATTACGTCTAGTGTCGGAGCACTGAAAAATCTATATAGCGCTGGCATAAATGGCCTCCCCCAATAAGATTTTACGATGGCGTCGGAGGAGGAGAGCAGGTGGATGGACAGAGCAGAGTGATGAGGGCAGTGGAGAGAGAGAGGGAGAGATAAATATTTGATGGCTATCGGTGTAATGTGTGAGGCGCACACACAGCTTATCACAGACTGACATCTCTCTCTCTCTCTCTCTCTCTCTCTCTCTCTCCATCTCTCTCTCTCTCTCTCTCTCTCCCTCCATCTCTCTCTCTCTCCATCTCTTTCTCAACATCTCTTGTCTCTGTCCAACTCTCCTAACAAACTCATTTTCAAGCTCTCTCTTTCTCTCTCTTTGTCAATCTGTGAAAGTTTTCGCAGACTGAGTTCTTTGTGTGTGTGTGCACACGCTTGTGTGTGTGCTTATGCACGTGCACCCGCACAGTCGTTTTTTGTCGATGTCTGTCTAAGAACTAAAGACAGAGAAACTGCATCTGAGTAAGACGAGAGTGTGTGCAAGAGTGTGTGCTGGCCTGTTGATCTCTACTGCCCCCTGGTGGTGTATCCACACAGCAGCCAGAGCAGATACAGCTGAGCAGCATGCAGAGCAGATAGACCTCTACAGCTCAGCAGACAGACAGACAGGCAGGCAGACAGGCAGGCAGGCAGGCAGGCAGGCAGACAGGCAGACAGACAGACAGACAGGGCAGCCTCTTGGCATTCAGCAGGCATTCACCACACCGGTGGTGGAGGAGGGGGGTGCTCAGTCAGTGGCAGGCTTTTTTTCTCCCTCTCTTTTTTTCCTCATTCTTTTTTCCAGCCTTTTTAGTCGACACAGCAGACTGAGAAGTGTTCATGTCCACGTCGCTCTGGGCCTTTTCCCCGATAGCGTGCGTGCGTGTTTGATGTGTCATTGCCTGCCTTTGTTAAGGTGTGTGTTGATTGATCCTATTTTTCCCCATCCTTTCCTCCTCTCTTTCTTTCTCTCTCTCTCTCTCTCTCTCCTCCTCGGTCACTCCTTTTCTCTCTCTCTCTCTCTCTCTCTCTCTCTCTCTCTCTCTCTCTCTCTCTCTCTCTCTCTCACTTTCTTTTCCCACCTCCCTCAATCTCCGCAACCCTGGCTCTTTTATTCTTTCTCTCTCTTTTACTTTTTCCTTTCTGTCTCTCTCTCTTTCTCTCTCTCTCTCTCTCTCTCTCTCCAGGTACCTGTATCTGTTGTTCTCCGGTGATGACTTGCTGCCTCTGGAGAGCTGGGTGTTCAACACGGAGGCGCACCCCTTACCCGTGCTGCACATGGCCAACATCACCCTTGCCGGCAGCCAGCCGCAACGATAGATACACATACACATACACACACACACACTCCGCTACCGCAACACAACACACACTCCCACACTCGTTCTCTCTCTCTCACTCTCTTCTTGTCTCTCGTACTTGCTATCTCTCTCTCTCTCTCTCTCTCTCTCTCTCTCTCTCTCTGTCTCTCTCTCTCTCCCTCTCTCACCATACGTAGGCCAGCCATCCTCGTCACAACGACCAGCCCCTCCTCCCACACAAACTCTCTGTGCTTCTCTCTTTCTCATGCCCTCTGTATCTTTGGATCTGTGGCTCCCTCCCTCTCTCTCTTTCTCTGTGATCTCCATCAAAGACTGCTGGGGCATGGGGAGCCGAGGAGAGGAGAGGAAGTGCTGCCCACCTCGTGACTGACATGCAGAGGGAGACTATGGATGCAGAGCCACAACATGGAGGAGAGGAATAGAGTGGAGTGGAGGACACGAGAGGACAGAACACTCCAGGCTGGTGGACGAATCTGGAATACTGTGGAACTATGGAACTCTGGAACTGACATTTGCCCACTGCTCTGAAGATAGGAATATTCACTCCTCTCTGTCTCTGTCTCTGTCTCTGTTTTTGTCTCTTTCTCTCTCTCTCTCTCTCTCTCTCTCTCTCTCTCTCTCTCTCTCTCTCTCTCTCTCTTTCGCTTTCTCTTTCTCTCTCTCTCTCTCTCTCTCTCTCTCCATCTCTCCATCTACCCAATTGATGGAGTAGAGGAGACTCTGTTCTGGTTCTCCCTCCGCTCGTCCTGATTGGCTCACTCTGTGATGACTGGCAGAGCTTCGAAGCCAATGCAAAAATGCCACCCCGTTTCCTGAGTTTACAAGGGACAGTTCTTGTAAACCCTGGCAAAATACAACTGCAAATCCCCCCCTACACACACACACACACACACACACACACACACACACACACACCCTATGGACATGCTCTGGGGGCCAAAGGTGTGTGTGTGTGTGACAAGCTATTGTCTGACATTGTATGTGTGTGTGATGCACAGCGTATGTGTGTATGATCAACGTGTGTGTACAGTATGTATGCAAGTGTGTGCAAATGTTTAATTTCTTGTGTGTGGAGCAGTTCTAAAAAAAAGAGACATGATTTTTGAGGACGGGAGCCAAATGAAATGCTGGGGTATTTTTTTGTTTTTGTTTGTTAAACCCCATACTGTGTGTGTGTGTGTGCGTGTTTGTATGTGTGCGTGTATGTGAAGAACGCAAGAGTTTCATATGTGTTCAAGTTTTGCCTCTCATTTGTCACTTGGTACCACTTATGGACAACCGTGGATGCAAAGCTCCTCTTGATCACAACCCCCTGCCCGGACCGCACCGCCCCGCCCCGCCCCGCCCCGCCCCCTGACATTCACCTTGACCTTGCACACTTGTGAACTTGTCAGACGATTTTCACATACACAGAAACACACACTCACTTTTTATCTCTCTCTCTCTCACACACACACACACACACACACACACACACACACACACACACACACACACACACACACACACACACACACACACACACACACACACACACACACAGGGAGGACACCTGCAACTGGTGGCTGAGATTGCACACACCTGCCACAAGTGGTACGTCCGTCGAGATGAGAATGACACACACACACACACACACACACACACACACACACACACACACACACACACACACACACACACACACACACACACACACACACTCCATACACACACTCCATGCCACTCACAGTTGATCCTGGGACTCTTGACTGAAGCTATATGGACCAGATGGGTGTTGTATTGGAATGGATGATATTACTGTATTTTGTTTCATTTCTTTCCTCCTTCATTCATCACTCGGTTGTATCTCAGTTGTTTTGTTTTTGTTGTTTTTGTTTTGGGTTTTTTTTAATCATCAATTCCTCCAAAATATACCTGTATTCCAGCAACCTCTCCACCACAAAGGCCCATCCCTTTTCTTTTTTACCCCTCTCAATCTTTCTCTTTCTCTGCCTTTCTGTCTTTTTCTATCCTCATTTTCCTCTCCCCCCTCTCCCTCTATCCCCCTATCCCCATGTCCTATTCTGTCCTTTCCCATTTGCACCCAATTCCTTACCCTCTATTTCCCCATACTCACTCTTTTCCCTTTCTCGAGACTTCTTCCTCTCTCTTCTGTCCTTTTTTCCGGATGTTGTTTTTGTGTGTATGCAGCTGTGTGCTTATCGATGTGTGTTCTATCTGCTGCTAGTGAAACAAATGCTGCCTCACATACACACACACACACACACACGCACATGCACGCACGCACACACATACGCTTGCTCACACACACATATGTGCATGCACACATACACGTACGTGCGCACACAGGTTTTTTTCACACTCCTCTTTCTGCCATTTCATTCCACACATCACCATTCCTCCACATGCTATCCTTTTTTGTCCTTTTTTGTTCTTTTTTTTTCTTCTTCTTTATGTTTGTTTTGCTCCCACTCTTCCAGAGAAAACGCAGTCTTTGGGACTGTGCTGTGGAATAATAGGAAACACACACACACACACACAGACACACAGAGACACACACACACATTTTTGGTGGGCGAAATGACTGACATGTCGTGAAGATGATTTATTCACACACACGCACACACTCACTCTCTCTCTCACACACACAGACAGTTATGTGGGCGAGATGACTGACATGTGGCGAAGATGATTTATTCACACACACACACACACACATGCACATGTACACACACACGCACACTAATACACTCTTCTCTAGCATCGTATGTAGGCAAAGCCACTGGGGAGGTCTCCGAAATAGACATAATTTTCTCTTCTGTTTTGTTTTTCTTTTTCCTCATTCGGATAGTTTCCCTCCTTACTGTCTGCTGTTGACAAACAGGGTTCCCCACGGAATTGTGCTGGTGTGATGCAACACACACACACAGAAACACACACACACACAGAAACACACACACACACAGAAACACACACACGCAGCAAAACACACACGCACGCGCGCACACACGCACGCACGCGCGCACGCACGCACACACACACACACACACACACACACACACACACACACACACACACACAGCAAACACACACACACACACACACACACACACAGCAAACACACACACGCAGCAAAACAAACACCTTGTCCGTGGTCTGCAAATAGAGTTGGCCCATGCCCATTCTAAATGGCGTTCAAATGGGCTCCTAGATGATGTTTCTAAAACAAGAAGGAATAACTGCTAGCAGGCACTTTGTGGTCATAATGACTCTGACAGCGTTACACACACACCTACACACCTACACCTTGTGCGTCCATGGTGATTCTGGTTCTGATGACACGCACGCACGCACCTCCACACCTGCACCTCCAGGCCTCTGCCTCAGATAGCCTTACTGGGAGCTTTAGTGCCGGAGCTCCATGGCCAATCATATCTGGGCATCCTCATCTGGGAGGATGTGAGGTCTGAGGTGCCTGTACCAACAACACATTCAGAACCAATCCGCTACAACGCACCCCTTCAGCGGATCTGTTGTTGAACGAGTGGTCTAGGGTTCACCATCTCAGAGAGGTGTTGATGGTTTTATTTTTTGTTTGTTTGTGTTTTTATTTTTGTTCATTCTTTGTTTTGTTTTGTTTTTTCACTTTGTCTTTTTATTTTTTAGCTTTTTTTGGGGTTGTGTTAAAGCAATGCCGCACCCTTTCTGGAACCAAGCTCATTTTACACCTCCCCTTTTGAGTTAAATAATTGAGTTGTATTTTTCTCCTGTACTTCCTGCCGTTCTCTTAGTCTGGTGATGTTGCTTCTAGTTCTAAGATAGCAACTATCATGGAATCCTAATGGTACCTGCTATCTGCTTGCTGCTGGTACCATAGGATTCCATTATGTTTGCTAGCTTGGAGGTAGAATTTGTGCTGCTATACTCAGAGAAAGGCTAGAGGTACATGCGAAAGATACAACTCAATCATTTAAGTGGAGGGAAGGTGGGACATTGGCATACTTCCAGAAATGGATGCAGGTATGGCTTCGAGTCCCTCTTGCTCAACTGAATGGATAGGGTGCTCTTCTACACAAGATGGGATGGGAGGAATGATGCATAGGACATATTACTGTTGCAATGTCAAAACCCCCCACCCTGAAATCTCGCACCCTACACCCCACCCCACTCACCCACCCACCTTTAGCCAAGCTCCTCTCCCTCTCCTACTGCTGCTGCTGCTGCTGTGTGTGTCAGCTGGCAGCATAACGAGCTCTTCAGACACTGCCTCTCCAGGCCTCAAGGCGGCAGCACCAGCTGTCCAATGACTATGATATTATGTGAAGCGCAGAGTTCCGAGGTTGCCCTTGGTCACTGTCTGTCGCCGTGGTCACATTGCTATGGCGACTTCAGCACCACCAAACCAACCAACCAACCAACCACCTGCTTTCTCTCCCCCTCCCCCTCCCCCTTCCCCCGGAGAAGCCCTGGCCAGCAAAAACGCCTCTGGTCACCGGGCGGATTTTGGAAGAAAAAAAAGAAAGAAAATGAAAATATTCCAAAAAAAAAAAAGTCCTGTGTTCTGTATTTGTATTTTTACTGAACAAAATAAATAAATAACTGTAAATATGTTTAAAATGAGACACAAATTCAATAAAGATGTTACGAAAAGTGAGCTAAATAATTTGAACCTTGTCTGTGGTGATATGTTCAGTGTTTATGAGGCTGTGTAATATATAGAATATAATTAATTTACTCATAAATATAGAATATAGTTTGATATATAGATTATACTGTAATATATAGAATATAATTTAATATTCTATATTAATTACTTCTAATGTGTTTACCATTGATCTTCTCTCAGAAGTCAAGTCTTATATCCGACCCTTGCAAGCTGCTTCGCTTGTCATCAATGTTAAGTAAGAGGCACTTGTGGGTCGTGGACAATGTTACCATCTTGTCTGCCAAAGTGTGTGTGTGTGTGTGTGTGTGTGTGTGTGTGTGTGTGTGTGTGTGTGTGTGTGTGTGTGTGTGTGTGTGTGTGGTGTGTGTGTGGTGTGTGTGTGTGTGTTCTATACAACAGAATAATGCATGTGATTAAAACAGATATGCACGCAGCTGCTGTTCAGACGAGAAAAGAGACCGTATGCATAACTGAAAGAGTTCAGACTTGGCCAGCTAGTTTCTTTTTCCTGTTGTTGGCCTCTGCTGGGCCTTGGAGATGGCACCTGTGACTTGCACTCTGTCTTTCACTCTGTTTTTCTTTCACGCGCACACACACGCACACGCACACACACACACAAGGAAAAGCACAAAAGATGCATCCACCATGCCCCACAGTAAACCATCACTTTGCATTATAAATCTGCATGCCACTTTCAATATCTTACCTTCATTTCGTCTGTCTGATGGCTGTTGCTCTCTTCCATTTCCTGGTACATAGTCATAATAGCTTTTGTTTGAAATGTTTTCATTCCTTAGCACAAAAGCACGGACATGTTTTAAATTTCCTGTCCTATGTGTGTGACACATAACAGAACATTTGTCTTTTATAAGCTCTCCATGCTTTGATCAGATGCCATGCGGCGAGGGACGACGCCAAGCAGAACAGCTGGGGACAGGGCAACACAGTACAGCGGTCACTGTCACTGTTACTGATGCTCCCTTCACTGCCAGGCCAGTCAACATTTGCTGATGTTCCTTCTCTGCCAGTCAACAGCGCCTAATGTCCCTCCCTACTACTCTGCCAGTCAACATGTCCTCACCAACATGTCAGAGGTCACTTGAAATGGGTCATCCTGAACCACCGGTTAAGTGGTGCACTTGTATTAGCAGAGAAGCGGTAATGACTATGACAGCCAAGTGTGTGTGTGTGTGACAGAAAAGTTGAGACACTGGGCGACTGCCACATAATGCATTCTCGTAACAATATCACCCTCTGCATGCAATATAGATAATGGATTTTGGGTTTGTGTAGGCCTATATTTTGTATTTGTTGATGTATATAGTGTATATTCTCTCTTCTACTTTGGTCTTCAGGTTCTCTACCTTGGTCTGAGTGGCAATGTTTTCCAAACGTGTCAGCCCTCAACCATTTCCTTAAACGGACCTGGATGGATGGATGGATGGATGCATGCACAGGTGTAAATCTATCTTTGTCCTTTGTCCTCTTTTGGCCCCACCTGTCTGGTCTTCTGTCACGGTTCTCCTAGCTAACCCTAAGCCACCAGTGTTGACATTCAGGAGTCATTTGAATATGCCGGAGTCCGTGGATGTTTAGTTCAGGAGATTATTCCAAGAACCTTGCTCAGTAGTAGGCCTAAATCAGTTAAGTAAACCCTGAAGTAATGATAAATCATCTAGTATGTAAAAAAAGCCTGGAAATCCTAATTTTCATACCTACTGTAATTGACACAGGTGGACTATCTAATAGTAGGTTGAGCACTTCCTGAAGTGTAGGTTAACCACGTTTATGACTTAACCATGTTCTTGGAATTATTACCCTGGCTTCCAGGTATCTTTAGGTTGCCTGACCTGTGTACTGTAGATACAAGTTGTCTTGCTCTACAGTGCCCTGAAAATACCATCATATATCCATCATCCCATTTTTTACACAGTTGTCAAAATTCTGATGATATGCAAAAGTCCTGCCCCAGTTTTCCTTCTAACGTAGGTGACTTCGTGTTCTGATGTACCTTAGCATTACAATTTGCGGATTCAGAGCTGGTTGGATCAAATTTGTGAAAGGGTTTTTATTCCCACTCTGTACTCAGTATTGACACCTCTGTTTTTAACCCCATTCATTGGGAATGGATGAATGATGGCTGTAGGTCCAATATAACAATATAATACAATACAATATAAATCCCATTATTATTATGATAGCCTAGGGCAGCCATTTGTGTTCCTCAGTTTAGTCTGTCATATACTTGCTGCTGTGAGTCTTATAAGTGACATTTGAGCTTATGGTAACCATGGGCAAATATTTGCAATGAAAGAAAATATTGTTCTTGTTTATTTACGCCCTGTGTTGACTTACCGCCAATACGTCCTGTTGGGCCGCGTCGCAGACTACTGCAGGATTTTATAGCTTGATTACCGGCCCAGTCTCGGATGTGTTCTGATGGGTTACTATACTCTAATCTTTATTGCCGTAATTACTATAAAAAAAATAGAATAAATGAAGTTGCAAACCCACAATCCGAGGCCAAGTTTATCATTGCTTCCTTATGTGCTGAATAAGGAGTTTATCTGTACAGGTGTTGCATTTCACTCAGCTGCAAGTATGCACACATGATATGCTATGGTATCTTTTTTATCCAAGTTGTTGGATTATTGTGTCTGTGTCTGTGTCTGTGTCTGTCTGTGTGTGTGTGTGTGTGTGTGTGCGTGCGTGCGTGCGTGCGTGCGTGCGTGCGTGCGTGCGTGCGTGCGTGCGTGCGTGTGTGTTGCAGTTGGAGAGAACAGAGAGCAGACAGGTTAACGACATGACACGTAGAAGTAGAGCAGTCAGGCTGACCTGGGTGACCTGATGAATGATTAGAGAGCACGTATCGCCCTGGATCTGATAGAAAACTGGAGAAAAAAAAAGTAAATGTTATTCTTTTTCACATTTACTCATCTTAGTTACCATATGATGTAATGTTCCATTTTCGCCTGAACGGTATTCCCCTTTCTATTTTTCTTCCTTCATATGTGAAAATCCAGCAAATAAACATCCAAGTCAACTTCAAACTTGTGGCACAGTCAAGACTCACCTTTAGCCCCCAACGTGCACACACACACACACACACACACACACACACTTTTTCATTTTATGTGATGCATGTGTGCGTGGGCGGGCACAATAATCTGAGGTCATGACCGAGTTTGTTTCCAATTGTTGGTGTGTCATGATTTCACTGTTTAACCATGATCATGCAACTTCAGTTGCTGCTCTGAAGTTCCCCAAGCCTATAGGTATGGGTTTAACCCAGAGGATGTATTTGTGCTGCTGTTTAAGCACAGAGTTATCAGCCAGAAGAGACAGAGCTCTTTGTATAAGAATAGTGATATGTATATCAGCTCGATAAAGTCGATTATAACTAAAACTCTTTTGGCTAGTATGACCTTGGTAAATGAGAGTATCCTCACTATCAGCGTTTGTAGTGTGCAAATGAACAACTGCTGGATTAAACCGAGAATCAAAGAAAGAAGAAAGATCTACACCTGGCGAATACTGTATAAAGGTCGGAACAGTGAGCATAATAGACCAGGAGCAGCAACAGGATGCAGATCTGTCTCCATTTTTTTGTATCCTCACTATCAGTTAAGTAAATGATAGATGTCGACACCACTGTTAATGCTCCCAGTTGTTTATTGGCACCAATTATTGGCACCAATTACAACCAATTATTGGTGCCAATTAACAACTGGGAGCATTAACAGTGTTGCGGACATCTATCATTTACTTCAGTTATTTTATTTTGTCCAGCACCTGTGCCACTGATGTGCGCGCCTTCTCTGCCTTCTCTATCCTCACTATTACCCATACAGTCCAGCTGTGTCCCTATACACCAGGGGTCAGGAACCTTTTTGCTGCAGAGAGCCATGAACGCCAATTTTTTTGAAATAATATATTTTCACGAGAGCCATACCATTTTAAAAACACTGAATACAATTGAGCATTTCAATTGAGCCCAACAATTTTAGACGGTACTGTCAAGTTATTCGTTTTATTGATAACAGGTAAGTATAGGTTTGCCAACTGTGCACTTCATTATGACAAGGGTCTGGTAGTCCTTCTCTTGAAAATTTTGTATTTCTTAGATTTAATTTCCTGCATTTTAATGCATTTTAACCTCCCATGTCCTGTTTCAACTCAATGTGGAACCTGTACTTTTATTTTTAAATATAGGACGATTCCGTATTTCAGGAGATGGTTGGCAACCCTAGATAAGTAAGAGCCATATACAGTTCAGAAAAGAGCCACATGTGGCTCTAGAGCCATAGGTTCCTGAGCCCTGCTATACACAGTAAAAATGCAGTCTTAGCTCAACACTTAGAGAGTCTTGAGTGTATTTGGTCCCAGAATGTGTTGTAAGAAAGTGTTGAATTAACTCTGCCTCTTAAATGAGGGCTATTTTTGCCTTCTATTTTTGACAGGACAGTGGAGGAGAGACGGGAAAGGATCGAGAAATGACCCGGCCGGAATCGAACCCGGGTCGCCGGCCCACTAACCCAGCACTCTACCACTAGGCCGCTGCGAAGCCAACACTGCCTTTTTTAACTGTGCACCCTACCAGTAGCATCTATAAGAAGAGCTGAAGCTAAGCTGGTGTGTAGTCTATGGCAAGTTTCCATTCTTATTTACACACACTACAGTAAAAGTCCATTTATAGCACAGGCATATGGCTCCACCAAACACCCCCACCCACACCCCCGGCTTTAATTGATCTTGATTAGTCTGATATTTATACCCTCAATGTCCCTCCATCACCCCTCCTCTGAACTGACATTTGCCCACTGCTCTGAAGATAGGAATATTCACTCCTCTCTGTCTCTGTCTCTGTCTCTGTCTCTGTCTCTGTCTCTGTCTCTGTCTCTGTTTCTCTCTCTCTCTCTCTCTCTCTCTCTCTCTCTCTCTCTCTCTCTCTCTCTCTCTCTCTCTCTCTCTCTCTCTCTCTCTCTCTCTCTCTCTCTCTGTGATGTGATGTGTGTGTTTGTATTTGTGTTGTCAGGACATTAGAGAGGTTTAATATTTCTTGTAAAGCCCACGCTCTCTCTTGCTCTGCGCCTCTTGTGTCTGGTCCTGTTTTGGGGGCGGAGGGGATTACCCCAGTCGGATCAGACAAGGACGATCATCAGCAACCGCAGCGCAGGGAGAGGGAGAGGTAGAGGGAGACCAGACTTTTTTAAATGTTTTTCCCTTTGGTCTCAAAAGGGGATGGGGGATCTGGGTGGGGGTCAGAGGGAGAGAGAGAGATAGATAGAGGGAGAGACGGTGAGAGGGAGGACTGAGCTCTCCTTCTCACGCGTTTGTATTGTCTCGTATCGAGGGAGACGGGCGGCTGGAAAAAGTGAGAGGTGTGGGAGGAAGATGAGGGGAGGGAGAGAGAGTTAGTGGGGGTTGGGGTTGACTGTGTAGGATGCAGTAGCATGAAGGGAGAGTCCCTTTTTACTGGTGAGAAGCTGTTTGTTTGGGTCATTTAGAACACTCGCGTTTGTAGTTTCAGGGCTACAAAACACTGTGCTGAAGCCGGTTATCGCTTCTCTACTCGAATCGACTGATGTCTTCACGGCCAGCTAGACCTCACCAGGTTCACCCATGGTAGCCTACACTCCAAAATGCTTCCGAAATTGTTTCAATGGTTCATGAACTTGTAGCATGATGATGAGTCACTTTGTCAAACCCCTTCTCCCACATCTGTCATAGTATGAATACTAAACCAAACTACTTACAGTAGACCTTGTGATAGCTCTAAGGCCAAGGGTAGGGTCTTCGCGTGCAGATCAAGAGGCTTTCTTATCTCATCACTCCAGCCCAGTTTTGAGGGCTTATATGAGCTGAACCTGATACCACGTACAGTTGCTTGATACAGTTTGTTTGTTTACACGCAAATGCCATTTCATTTGATATCTACACACTGCTGGTGTGTTGTTGATTGTTGGTCAGCCCCAACCAACTGTGCTCCCAACCCTGAGCCCAAACCGAAACTCTTTAAACCCCTGAACTGGACCAGCCCCTATACCTTTCCTCACCCCACCCCCCAGTGCGCGCACACACACGCACACGCACGCGCACGCACACACACACACACACACACACACACACACACACACACACAGGCACTTGCCCCCTATTCTGCCCCCTGTCTGTCATCAACTTAACGCCCTGCTGGCCTTGTGCAGGCTGACAGGCTCAATTATTGCTCAGCTGAGGCCTGTTATAAGCAGCCAGCAGGGGGCCGCGTCAGGGGCCATGCAGCTCTCTGGCCCAACCATTCCGGAATCGGAATGCTGTTGAAGTTCTGCTCTGACTAAGGTTGCCACTTCTGTCTGACAATAACCCTGGACATTTCGATTATGCCAATTCACCCTTTTTCTTGTAGGCTAAGCAATAGCGCTTCATTCAGTGTCCAGGGAAAATGTGTTTTCTCCCCTCTAAGACTAGACAACTATGACAATCCGGTGAAACCAGCACAGGTGGCAGCACTAGTTCTGACAGGGAAAGCAGCAGTGACGCACTACTAAGTACTCCACCGCAGAGAGAAAACAGATGAATAAAAGACAGACAATAGGCAAGTATAGTAGTTTAACCCATTGATGCCTGATGTTGCGTTGCGCAACATTGGCCCTGGCGCCTGGAGCAGCATTACGCAACATTCAGGCTCATGAGATTTGAGACAACTTAATTAAAAATATGTTTGTTTGAGATGAATGAACACATTCTAATGAAAGATGAGGGTCTTAGCGTTTAAATGCTTTCTTATTGCACGTTTTTATGTGCTTCAGAGGCTGAGATATTTATGTTTTTATAGGCTGAGGGCTACTTTTCTCAAAAAGGGCTCAGGCATTCAGCACCCTTTTTTGCAGGTGCCTTAGGCGTCAATGGGTTAATGGACAGTTACAGAGAGATGTACAGAGGCAAAGAGACACAGTTTGACATGTACCGCAAAGATTCTACATCCACAATTCTACCGATTCCACAGCTGAGCGTAGCAAGACAGACAGTTGGAAAGAGCGAAAAAAAAGTCATCACGGCAGTGGTAAAGTAATCCAACTCCACTCAATTCCATTTTCCATTTTATGTGACAATGCCCAGTCAGTGTCAAGCCAGTCGAACCAACCAGCTGCTCTTTAACAACCGTGTGGCAAAGCCATTCAGTGCGTCATCCTCTGTTTAAGTGGAAAAAACGAGAGGAACGAGAGAGAGAGAGAGCGAGAGAGGGAGAGAGAGTGCGAGAGTTGCAGTGGATTGATTAGGGCAGAAGGACCTGAGTGATGATGTCAGAGGAAGTGTAAGGTCATTAATATTCCCTACGGCACTGGGTAGAGAGTGAGTCAGTGTGTGTGTGTGTGTGTGTGTGTGTGTGTGTGTGTGTGTGTGTGTGTGTGTGTGTGTGTGTGTGTGTGTGTGTGTGTGTGTGTGTGTGTGTGTGTGTGTGTGTGTGTGTGTGTGTGTGTGTGTGTGTGTGTGTGTGTGTGTACTGTAGTTAACGTCCACCTCGGCCGGAAAGGGAGACGGCATTTACGTTGATGTCTGCAAACGTAGTGGAGTGTTTAATGTGTTAATGGTGTGTGTTTGTGTTTGCGCCGCACACACGTACCCATCTGTGTGTGTGTATGGGGCATACTTAATGAGCATGTTGTTCCGTAATATTACTGGACATGTTTGTGTGTGTTTCTGTCAGCCCCTAATCTTAGGGTGCGTGTGTGCATGCGTGAGTGCATGTGTCCAAGCCAGCCCCTAATCTTACTGTGTGTGTGTGTGTGTGTGTGTGTGTGTGTGTGTGTGTGTGTGTGTGTGTGTGTGTGTGTGTGTGTGTGTGTGTGTGTGTGTGTGTGTGTGTGTGTGTGTGTGTGTATGTGTATGTGTGCTCGCCCCTAATCTCACCGTGTGTGTGTGTGTGTGTGTGTGTGTGTGTGTGTGTGTGTGTGTGTGTGTGTGTGTGTGTGTGTGTGTGTGTGTGTGTGTGTGTGTGTGTGTGTGTGTGTGTGTGTGTGTGTGTGCGCGGCTGTGCGGCCGCCGGTGTGTGTATTTGTGTTTGTGTGCGCCTTCCTGTGTTAATGGCCGAGGTGCAGTGGTGCGGGTTAACCATGCGTGGCCTGGGCCATGAGTCATTACCAGTTGGCACGGCGCCAGCTCCCGGCAGGTGGCTCTGCTCTGGGGAATTAAAAAATGCTTTGGTCCCCAGCAGAAAAACAGCCCTGTGGTGTGTGGTGTGGCGTTGCCCTCTTAAACCCTCTCTTTCTTTTCTCCACTTCTCGTCCTTCTTTTCTCCTTCATCGCTCTGGCGATTTAGTCAAAACATCGCCTGCTCGTGAGCCAGAATTATAGCGATATGCGACACGACTCAAGTGGTCATCTGGACTGTAAAAATTACCTCTGTAAAAATCTCCTCTCGTCTCCTCTTGTCTCCTCTCCTGTCCACTCATCTCCTCTCCTCTCCTCATCCTTCTCGCCTCGAGCCCTCTCTTCTCCTCTCCTCTCCCCTCCTCCCCTCTCCTCTCCTCTTCCCTGCTCTCCTCTCCTCTCCTCTCCCCTCCTCTCCTCTCCTCTCCTCTCCTCTCCTCTCCTCTCATCTCCTCTCCCTCCTCTCCTCTCCTCTCCTCTTCCCTGCTCTCCTCTCCTCTCCTCTCCTCTCCTCTCCTCTCCTCTCCTCTCCTCTCCTCTCCTCTCCTCTCCTCCCCTCTCCTCCATCTCTGTCAGCTCAGTCTACACATCATCTTGTTCTGAGACAGAGTAGCAGACATCACACAACTCAAATGGTTGTCACAGTGTAAAAAATAAAACTTGCAGAAAAACGGTCCTGTTCTTATCCTCTCTCCTCCACCTCTGGTCCCTCTCTTCTCTTCCTCCCCTCTTCTCCTCTTATCCTCTCTCCTCCACCTCTGGTCCCTCTCTTCTCCTCCTCTCCTCCTCTTCTCCTCCTCCCCTCTTTCCATCTCTGGTCCTCCTCTCCTCTCTACCCCATTTCTGGTCCTTCTTTTGTCCTCCTTTCCCCCTCCATCTCTCTTTCAATTGAGTCTAAACATTAACTGGACCTGATTCAGAGCAGCAGATACAGCATCATGTCATCATGTAAAAACTAAATGCTGCTTTAGCCTCTAACAGACAAAAAAGTCCCTGCAGTCTTAAGCTCTCTCCTGCACACCTGGTCCCTATCTTCTCCCCCTCCTCCTCTCCTCCTCTTATCCTCTGTCCTCCACCTCTTGTAACTCTCTCTCCTTCTCACCTTCTCTTATCCTCTCTCCTCCACCTCTCCTCCTTCATGTCTATTTCCCTTTCGTCTTTCTGTCAATTCAGTCTAAGCAGAGATCAGCTGGTCGTGAGCAAATATAGGAGCACTGTCCCATGACTCAAATTGTGGTCATCCTGTGAACATGAATAGAAATGAGTCCTCTCCTCCATCTCTAGACATGTTCTCGTCATCCTCGTCCCCTTCATCACTCTGTCAATTCTGCCCAAACAGCCTCTGGCCCTGAGCCAGGCTGACAGATGTCAGACAACTCAAACTAAAAAGCTGCTGTAGTCCCCAGTAGAGAAACCCGCTCAGTGGTGCCCAGTACCCCGATCTCCTCCTCCCCCTACCCCTATCTCCTCCTCCCCCTACCCCTATCTCCACCTCCACCTACCCCTTTCATCTCCTTTGCTCCTTCATCTTTCTGTCCTTCACACCACTCATCTCCAGGCCTGGACTGGTCATCTGTCATACAGGGCGTTCTCCCGTTGGACTGACAGTCCCCAGGGCTGATGATATTGTTCTTTACTTGTTTTTTCCCTTAGAAATCGCTCCATCTTTGCCATATTCAATAGACTGAATCAATAATATAATCATACAAAAAAAAACTCTGTGAGGGGCAGCTGGTCTACGCCAAAAATGTCTGGGTCGTTTTTTTGGTCCGAGTCCAGCCCTGCTCAGCACATGTCTAAACATCAGCCCTGCATGAGGTACAGCAGATGACGCCCAAGACTTCTGCATGCATAAAGTGTCTTCTGCATGTATAAATATTTTTATTCTTGCAGGAGTTCGATACTTAAAGCAGTCAGGGGCACCATTTGAAATTGCACTGTATGGCCCCATGAAAGAAAATGGGTTTGGGCTGTTGTGCTGGACCTCCTTAGATGTGCTGACTCCACTGGCCTCATGTAGGTATGATTGATGCTGTATCCAAGGAGAATAGAGCGGTCCCACCTACACTCAAACCCTCTCTGGTAGCCTACCAAACTGGGAATCTAACCACTACATTGACATGATTGTCCGGACATACCCGCAAACCCTAATGGTGTTCACTCTATGGCAGGTGCTGTGATGTACAATACGACAGTTCTTAGACATTCACTAAACCATTTGTAATGTTCTGTTCCTTCTGTAGGCCTGTGTCTACCTTTACTCATTCAGAAAGATGATGCATTCTTTTTTTCCCTTTCCCGTTTCCCTCCTCTGCCTCTCTCTATCTGCTATAGGCCTTCAGCATGGACCATTGGAGCTACTCATGAAGAGCAGCCTTCCAAATGAGGTGGTTTCTCAGGTGGAAATTGGCCTGTCAGTGTGTCATGAATCATGAAACAGTAAAGCAAAACCTTCCCCTTTTTCTGGCGTGTTTGCTTTTTGCTCATTTGCTTTTCAGTTTGGGTTCTCCCTTTTGACTAATCTGATGCATTACATCAGCCACTTTATTACATCAGATGGGATCATGCATGAAATCATAAAACCGCTGAACAGAAAAAGATGTTCTTCAGTGATTGTGGACATCGTGAGCATATACTCTGAATCATTCGTCGCCTCAACACATGCTGAATACTTAACAAACTTTTTTCATGGTTCTCACAGTCATTTGTTTTCCACAGTTTGCTGAACAAACTTTTCTCAAACTTCTCCTCAGTAAACGGACAAATAAACACTCTGGCCTACATGACTTTTAAAGATGAAAACATAGAGGCAGATGGGCAGTTCAGCATAGACACTTTTGCATACCTCAAATCGAATAGGTGCCTTGGACGTAACCAAGGTTATAGTTTGAAGAAGTAAACAAAGATAGCTGCCACCGTCCCTTATACTTGCCACTTGCACTTAGAATGCAAGTGTAATGAACGGTGTGCAGGATTTAAAAAAAAAAAAAAAATCGGCTACTACTATAAGTAGTATGGGTGCCATGCCTTCTTTTCGAGCACCCAACATTTACAAAATTTAAACTTGGTATTATTTCATCTGGCATCAAAAGGTACCTATCGCTGCAATATCAGCCAAGTTGGAATGACGCTCACATGGAATGACGCTTTATTTAATTAGAAAACTTCATTTGTTTCCATGAGGCCATTGGGTTTATGGCACATCCAAGCGTGAGCCAGAGTCAGACACGTCAGACATTAACAAACAGCAAGACCTTTTTTGTCTTTTAGAATTGCTGTACTTCACGATGTGAATAAAAGTTTCACAAATTCATGTCACGCTTTTTCTACAACCCCCTTGCCAGTAAATGACCTTTCTTTTCCATCACTTCTCATCACACATGATGACGTACCTTCTTTAAGTGATCGACACATGCAGTCACCTACACATGCACAGTTGCAAAGACACACACCCGCCACCACGCATCCTGTACACTCACCCTCAAAAGTCCCCTACTCTGAAGCCATCTCTTATTGATCATAGTTTATTGATGTCATAGTGATATGATGCCAGTGCAAATTGAAGGAACAGTCCACCTCATTTCAGGAAATTGCCCACATGTAATTAAGCCGTGGTCAAATATGAGAATACATAGCATTTTTTTCTGTTATTGAATTGCCTGGTTTAACAATATAGCCATATCAAGCGTAGCAATGGAAGTCCATGGAACCAAAAAAACCATCCTCAAATGTAATTATAAGCCACTTTAAAATGAATGTTCAGTTCAGAATGCAAAATGGCTATTTAATTCTGTCCAGTGATCACTTGTGGCTTGATGCTAGGGTTCCATTCACTTCCACTGATTATGCTAAGTTATGTTAATAATTCTACTAATACATTTACACATTACAAACATGTAAAAATGTAAATCTAAAAAGGGTGGACTGTTCCTTCAATATACTGATGTAAGTGTAATTGATGTGGTAGTCATTTATCAAGCCGCAATGAATTACCAGAGATTTTTAGAGTATATGTATCTTATCCAGTCTCTCTGGCATTAATTTGTAGCAATGTAGGCCTCTACATACTCTAGTTATGAAGGTAATGTCTATTTTCTTGTCGTCACTTCAACGTCACTTCCTGTGGTTTTACATGTACGTACTGCACTGTAGATGCACTGGGGAGATGCAGTGATGTCACCGCTTGGTGGTTTACTGACATATCCTTCTCTCTCTCTCTCTCTCTCTCTCTCTCTCTCTCTCTCTCTCTCTCTCTCTCTCTCTCTCTCTCTCTCTCTCTCTCTCTCTCTCTCTTTCTCACTCACTCACTCACTCACTCACTCACTCACTCACTCACTCACTCACTCACTCACTCACTCACTCACTCACTCACTCACTCACTCACTCACTCACTCACTCACTCACACACTTTTTTTTTACTCAACAGATTCACATTTATATGTTGTGAAATTGCCATTGACAAACACCAACAGCTCTGGTTGATTTTTAGCACAAACATATGCTACTTTAACCACTTGGCACATTTATCTCTGTTTTTTTTTTTTACTTCACTCATAATGATGGCACGTTTTTCAGCTCTTACTCAGCTGTTTTCTGTCAGGGTTTCCCACTGAGGAGGTGAGATCTCAGAGTTTCCCCCCGTCACTACACTACCTCGTAATTCTGCACATGACGCGGCAGCTGCAGATAGCAGATTACAACAGGATGTGCAGTGCGGCATTATTCGCTTCGAAAGGTTACTGTACAGGAAGAAAAAGCAGAACACTGAAAGCAAAATGTTTGATCATAAATCGCTTTTTAACTATTGTTCAAACATTTTGTAGCTACAGTGCATGACACTTTTCTGAATATAGTACACAATATACAGAGATAGAAGACAGGGGCTTTTCATGTGGGTTGCATAATTATCAGTAAGGCAATCAGGGTACTGAAATATCTGTATACTAATATACTTAGACATTCCGACCAAAATGTAGCCCTATTAAATAGAATGGACACGGTGTTTTTCTTATACACCAAATAATACAACCTTGCCTAAATTATACCCAACACACCCGGCCGTGTAAAAGTGCCATCAGAAAAAAATCTCAACTGTTCAGGCCTTATGGGTTCCTCCTCCTCCACGACACTCCTTTCTACTGTATTTTCTCACTAGCTGTACCTGATCCACTGTTTTGGGTTTGACGCATCAGGCCGAACATCAGCACATGGACCACCCTTGAACCCAGAGGAGAAGGAAAGCCTGCAGGCTGGTGGTGGGAAACGGCCTTGTTGTGTCTTCAGTTTTGGGGAATGAGAGGGGGAACCGTTGGACAGGGTGGCTGTCTCAATCGCTCATACAGGAGAGGGAACTGAGACATGCTGTTTATCTAGTCCAGGGGTGGGGAACCTTTTTCATTTGAGGGGCCACTTCAAATTCATCCGAGGGCCGCACTATGAACACAAACATGGATTTTCCCCTCCACTTTAGGCCTATAATGAAGGCAGCCACATGTTAAACAGACCCCACCTTCTCTAGGTCCCCTGAATATAACTGCATTGTATTGCAAATGTATTTTCTAAGATTCCTTTACAAAATATGTCATATTTCATGTGAATCTGTATAAGATTAAAACAATATCAAGGGCCGGATAAAACGGCCTCAAGGGCCGCAAACGACCCTCGAAACATAGGTTCCCCACCCCTGATCTAGTCTAATATTGCCTCCTTTTATTGCCAAATGTACAGTAGCTGCAGGGAGACCAACAGGGCGGGACAAACAGGTCAGTTGTCCCAGGGACAGGAACCAGGGGGTGGTGGGGGTAGAATTGGGTTGTTCTTGCATTGCATGTATTGGGTAGGGGGGTCCTTTCAGATGACTTTGTCCTGGGCCCAGTCAAAGCTTTCAGCGTCTCTCTGTAGCAGTACTGTGCTTTTGCATTCTCTTAGTTTTTCCATGTGGGTCGGATGAGTCTTTGGTGATGATGTGTGTGTGTGTGTGTGTGAAGATATAGGCTACAGGGTGAGAGTTGGGGGCCGAGGATGATAATGTGTGGGGGGAGTGGGAGGTTGTACAATACTGATGATATGACAGGAAGATGGTGGTGAGAACGAGTGGTCGTGAAAGTGTATACTGGATGTGTGGGGGGAGTGGGAGGTTGTACAGTACTGATGATATGACAGGAAGATGGTGGTGAGAATGAGTGGTCGTGAAAGTGTACTGTGGTGTGGAACATGCTCTGTTCTCAGTGTACCAAAAAATGGTCTTGAACATGGGTTAAACTCCATGGGTTCATCCTCCTGCTTCCAATACAATTGCACTCATAGTGTCAGAGAAACAGATGTATTTATTTAGAACTTGTTGTGTCACATTATTTTAATTCCCATTGGTGTAAAGGGGAAGTACACACACACTCGTTGCTGGGGATGGGAGAACACCTACAGTATGCATCTGACGATGCATTGCCCAACATCATCACCTCATACAATGCTTTCATCGTCTTAGTCAGCACTGGGGGTTTGGAACACAACTCAACCGTGTCTGCCTGTCCGCCCCAACCAAGTCAAAGCATTACACAGATGATTGAAACTGGGTTTCACCAGACACCAAATGTGCAATTTAAACTAAAGCACACACACGCACACACACCCCCCTCACCCCCCTGGGCCCCTCACCCAATGTACAATGTAATAAGAATTCTGCTAAAACCACCGGGCCTGGAACAACTGACCTATTTATCCCCACCTGTCGGCTTCCCGCCACACACTCACACACACACACACACACACACACACACACACACACACACACACACACACACACACACACACACACACACACACACACACACACACACACACACACACACACCAGGTTGCCAGGGTTATGGCTGCAGGCTGCAATGTTAAATGACTGACCTACATCCCTAACTGACTTCACCAATCTGGAGCAGCTGTAATCAGTATGCCCATGTGTGTGCTGAGGGCACAATGAATGGCACAGAGGCCAGAGGCAGAAGAATGCCAGAGCATTTTTGGGGTGGGCAAGGCCCACTGTGGAACTGAGACTCTGCCCACTGTGGAACTGTGACCAGGGCCGCTGACAGCTTTTTCTGGGCCCAGGACTTAAAGTCACCTGAAAGGGCCCCCAACCCAAAACATACAATGTAATGGGAGCCCAATCCTGGGCCCCCTATCTCCCTGAGCCCAGGACAACATACCAACATGCTCATGACTGGATTGAGATCCCTCCCAACACCCCAGTTCTCCACCCCCACATGTGGGGAAATGTAAGTTCTTGAGTGATGTCATGGTTGTAGGGAAAGTGGGCCATTCCAAGCACAGCAGGGCCATGACTGAGTCACGCTGCCGAAACAGGCTGGACATTACAGCACTGCAATAGCATGGACCACAAAAGCATTTAAAGCTTTTTTTTAATTATGTATTTGTATGTAATATGCACAAAGAAAAACTGATGAATACAGGCAAATGTCAATACAGGTAGTTCTCAACAAACAACACAGCAAAACTAGTTCTGGATCCGAAATGCAGGGAGGTATTCATTCATTTAGACATCAAATAAACTTGTTTTGCATGTTTCAACATGCAAAAATGGCAAAAGATCTTGTGCTACAGTAGCCTACTGTATGTGGTACTGAGAGAAAAAAAAGACAAGTGTGGGTGAATGAAAAGTGCAAGGAGACCGGAGAGGAAATGACATGCCGTCAGCCGCCCTAGATGGTTAGGTACTGTATGGCACAGAGAGAGCGAGTGGGTGAATTCATTGAGAGACAGCGAGACTAGATAGCAGAAAGGGAAACCCCACAGCCACTTTCCTGTACAGTCATACTATGGTTGGCTACGTCAGAGGACACACATGCCGCCAAAGGGCGGACGCATGGAACGGAACATAATGCCTTTTATTTATGGCCTTTTATTGTCCCATCATACACATGTGTGAACTACAATGAGACTGAAAGGACCTCCCTCACTAGAGCAACATGTAGGCTATTTAGACTACGTTTCTAATAAAAATAGGCTACGGTAAATAGCCAACTAGCGTAAACATTCAGTAGGCATACAGCTTTACAAACTACCATCAACATCCATGAGCCCGCCACCCCCCCCCCCCCCCCCCCCACACACACACACACACATTTTCATTGTCTTGTAGGCTATGTCTTTATACCCTGCTTCTTAGACCTATATAATTTAATATAAGCCTACTGTATGCTTATCATAACTTGCTTACAAATAGAGATGAGTCTTTTCCTCTTTTCTCTTCTCACCTCCTCCCTCTGCCTGTTCTGACAGCATGGACAGTGGAAGGGTGCACATACAGGGGAAGGCCTAATATTAAAACAAAGATTTTATTCTTTGGAAATTAGTGTAGCCTAGGGGTCTATGTCATGAAACAAACCAACAGTACAGTTGGGCTTTCCCCTCTATAAAACGAAAAACAGCTTCATTAGGCCTAGGCCTACTAGGTCCCTGCATGGGCCTAGGCTAACTTTATGCCCAACTTCTTTTAGGCTACGACCTAGCCTATATACAGTTCAGAATGTTTTTTTTTTATTCCACATTGCTATTTATTCTGTTGGTTTCAAATATTTTTTTATGATAGGCCTAGGCCTACTCCAGTCCTGATAGGCCTACATAGGCTAAATTGCTCCATTTGGCATCGCAAGCGGTGGACAGGCCTATAATAAACAGTCTGAAGAAAACAGAATTGCAGACAATTTTTACTTTAAAAAGAAAGAAATGCAACAAATATGCACTTGTCAATAAAATACACGTGTCAGCTACTACTGTAGCCACTCTAGCCACTTGGCAATAAAATACACGTGTCAGCTACTGTAGCCATTCTAGCCAATCTGAGCATAGCGAAGTAGACCTAGGTCACTTTGGTGCAGTTTGTTTGACCCCTAGTCGCTAAAATTGCCCTGAACCCAGTGCTAATCTGTGAGGGTTTAATGAAAGTCACATAAGCAAAAGTGTTACATTTTTGTGTTATTTAAAGCCGCCCTTAAATTAATTTGATTATGCCCCATCACACTGGGAGAGCCAGTTCCCAAGCTCGTTCTGAATAAAAGGCGAGAACTTTTACGTTTATAAACTTGGATCTTCATAGTCAGTCAGTAAGTCTATCATCCATTATAATAGTTTATTCCCTTGTTTTTTGTTGTTTGTTGTTGTTGTGTTGTATTATTAAAGTTATTAAAATAACATTAAGTATCTTACGTCACGGTATCTACAGCGACAACCATGATGTGAATTTGAATCTGACAGCGCGGCCCGTGGTTACCAGGCAACACAAAAACTCTGTCGACCAATCCCTGGCCTCGAGCAGCGCATTGATACGAACAAATAGAACACAATATGTATTTTTCAATTCTGAAGCCTCCCACGTCAACGAAGGTCTGAGCAAATATCAGGTAAGTAGAAATGAAATGTATGGAAAGTAAACCATGGCTATTATTTTGCTTATTCTTTAATACGTATGAAATGTGACAACGACCGCTTTGCTTAATCTAGTGCGGCCTGGTGGCAGTAGATGTCGTACTTTGTGCTAGTTGCTGTTCGGCTTATAAGAAGGCGTCCCGTTCCCTGTTGCTCATCAGTTCTTGCGTGTATTTGAACGAGTGGACTAATGGATGAAGGAACGCGTGCAAACCTCTAACATCTTAATTTGTTCGTTTTGAATGATTTGAGAAGACCAATTTCAAGTAGGTAGCCACCTAGCACACACTTTTTTTTAAAGGATGGTTTGAGTTCCACCGTGGTGTTTGTGGAATGTGCTGGTGAATCGCGTTGCGAACTGTCTGACTTTTAATATCGGCTACGTTTAGTTAAGTTTTAGCATAATTTGAAGAACGGGTTTGGTTTGTTTGGTCCTTTATAAAGTTTGCCTCGTATTTGGTTACTTTTTGTGTAGTAGAACTTAACTTGGAGGAAAGTCACATGTCTGGCTTGAATTTCGTTTGTAAGCCGAAATGTTAACGCTAGCTTTATACTGCACGACTCATTTTATATAACTCCAACACAACCAGATTTCAAGGTCTGCGTGGATTCTTCCAACAAACTCAAATGTCTGTTTAAATGTAAGCTTCTCAACCAGTTATCGCTACATCACGCATAGTTCTTGAATTTCAATGTGGCGTGAACTTTAACTCCTGTCGTTCGGTAAGGTTTGCCTAATGGTCTTCTTTACTATGTGTAAATCCGTGTGGAAGCCCTCCTAAAACTTTATGGGGGAAACCCCTTCTTTCCACGTATTTTGAAATGACTTCTGCATTTAATGTCAACATTTTAAATGCCTCGGGCAATCAAGGGGAAAGTAGTGATGAGTTTTGGAAGCGTTGGCCAAAGATGGTTCATTTGCTCCAGTGTGCGTCCCTGCTTATGAATGCATTTTTGCTGTTCAGTTCTCGATTGTTGATGAAAGCGTGTGTTGTTCTGGAAAGTGGGCTCATTGTCGCTATTTTGTTTGGAATCTCTACAGACTGCCGAATTACAAGCCATGTTGGTGTCGAAGTTTATTTTGTATTTTTTTTCACTTGGTTGAGGGTGTACGAGAAGTGTCACATGTTCCAATTCGGCCAATTTTGTTTTAATTTGAAGTTAAAGCCGTCTTGGCCAGGTTCTGTACATGTCGCTAGAAGCTTCATGACATGGAACTAGTAAGTGACGTCACTGGAACTTTTTTTTACATTTTGGTTCTAGCATTATCATCTTAAAAAAATATGTAGGCTATGCACGTTTTGCCATGCCGTTCGTGTTTGAATAACTCAACTCTCTCCTCCCCTTGTCCTCTCTTTTTCCTCTCCTGTCTTTCAAATCTCAAATCCCCCAATTGCAGTTCATTCAAAGACTTGGTGAAGACTGCAAAACGATGGCAGAAGCTAATATCTGTGGGGGAGGAGGCAGCAACACCACCACCACTACTAGCCCCACAACCACCAGCAGCAGCAGCAGCAGCAGCAGCAGCAGCCCCACTAGCTGTGGCAACAGCTGCAGCAGCAGTGGCAGCGGCCTCCCTGTGTCGCACAGCGTCCTGACCTGCGAGCAGGTGAGCCGGCTGCACGAGGTGCTGACGGAGGTGGTGCCGGTCCACGGCCGCGGCAACTTCCCCACGCTGGAGGTGCGCCTGCGCGACATCATCCGGATGGTGCGCGGGCGCCTGGAGGAGCGGGGCATCCGGGTGAAGGACGTGCGCCTGAACGGCTCCACGGCCAGCCACGTGCTGGTGCAGGACGTGGGTTGGAGCTACAAGGACCTGGACGTGATCTTCCGCGTGGACCTGCCGCACGAGCAGGAGTACCAGCTGGTCAAGGAGGTGGTGCTGGGCACGCTGCTGGACTTCCTGCCCGGCGGCGTCAACAAGGAGAAGATCACGCCGGTCACGCTGCGCGAGGCCTACGTGCAGAAGCTGGTCAAGGTGTCCACGGAGCAGGACCGCTGGAGCCTCATCTCGCTCTCCAACAACAACGGCCGCAACGTGGAGCTCAAGTTCGTGGACTTCATCCGCCGGCAGTTTGAGTTCAGCGTGGACTCCTTCCAGATTGTGCTGGACCCGCTGCTGGCCCACTACGGCAGCGGCTTCTGGGGCTCGGCAGCAGATGCGGCAGAGTCCAACCCGGCGACGCCGGCGGTCCTGGGCCCGCTGTGCCCGGAGGTGATCGGCGAGAGCGTGTACGGGGACTTTGAGGCGGCGTTGGGCCACCTGCGCGACAAGCTGATCGCCACCAAGCGGCCGGAGGAGATCCGCGGCGGCGGCCTGCTCAAGTACTGCAACCTGCTGGTGCGCGACTTCCGGCCCACGGACGAGGAGGAGTTCAAAGGCCTGGAGCGCTACATGTGCTCGCGCTTCTTCATCGACTTCCCGGACCTGGGCGAGCAGCAGCGCAAGCTGGAGGCCTACCTGCAGAGCCACTTTGTGGGCGAGGAGAAGAGCAAGTACGACTACCTCATGATCCTGCGGCGCGTGGTCAACGAGAGCACGGTGTGCCTGATGGGCCACGAGCGCCGCCAGACGCTCAACCTCATCTCGCTCATCGCCTTCCGGGCGCTGGCCGAGCAGAACGCCATCCCCGACGCCTCCAGCGTCACCTGCTACTACCAGCCCGCCCCCTACGTGCGCGACGCCAACTTCAGCAACTACTACGTGGCCTCCTGCAGCCAGTCCATCCCCACGTGGCTGCCCTGCAACTGAAAACTCAGGCTCCAAGGGAAGTGGTAGAGAGAGAAATGGTTATTTGTGTCGAAAAATGACTACGAAAAAACTAAAACAAACAAAAGAGAAAAAAAATAAGATGCTCTAAGAAAGTAAACTATTATAAAAAAAATATTATATACACACGTATGGATACCCTCCCACCCCATGCTTTAAAAGAAGTTGGAACGGAGAAAAAAAGGAGAGAAAAAAATAAGATGGGGTGGTTTGATGGGTTGTTTTGCAGGGGGGACAAAATGGAAGACATGGACTGCCATTAATCCTCTGAGCATAAAGGATATATTTAAAAGGACGTGGGGTTTCTTTTGTGTTTCTTTTTTCTTTTCTTTTTTTTTTTCTTCAGTGGGGGGAGAAGATGGAGGACCCTTGGACATGCACCCCCCATCGCTGTGTGCTCATCTCTCCCCTACAAGATGTGAACTGGAGAGGGAGAGCAGTGGATCCAGAGTGACATTTTGGAACTTGGATTACATGTTTTCTAAAAAAAAAAAAAAATGCCTTTGTCTCAACTTTGTGATTTACTTCCTTCTTCTTTGTGTTGGACTTTTGCTTTTTTAGTAATTTAAAATGAAAAAGGAGGAAAAATGAAAGGGTTATTATACCTAATCTGGTTGGGTTCAAATCACATCCAGACTTGAGAGAAATGGTCATGTTTTTTGTTTTTCTTGGCCGTTGTGCCTTATGTCCTACTCTGCTTGCCATATGATGTGCCTGGTCTAGACACTCAGGAAAAAAAAGGTGAACGAATATTCAGAGTGTTTGATTAACTTATTCACTCCCCTTTTGGTGTGTTCAAAGAAAAAAATGGGTAGAAATTTGTAACCAAAAAAAAAGAAGTAAAACAGAAAAACTTCATGTAATGTGGAAGGGAAAAAATGTTCAAAATATTCGATGAAATTCCCCAAAAATAAGTTTAAAAAAGTGGTGGCAGATGCCAGGGTTTGTTAAAAAAAAAAAAGGGCGAGTTTTTTTTTCTTTTTCTTTTTTTTTTTTAACTCAGAAATTAGAAGGCTTTAGTTGTCCCCCAGCGATTTTGAGATTTCGGAAGTCTCAATTAGGGACACGACTTCTTTCCTTTACTATGGTAAACTTTGACCTGTGATGCCAAGCATCATGGGTAATGGGGGACAAAAGAAAAAAAAAGAAAAGTGAAATGCCTTCTGCTGGTTCCCCTTAAAGATATGTAGTCTGAAATGTGAATAGGAGAGGTCACTGGATGGCTGTTCTTTTGAACTCGAAGAGGATACACGCAGTATTTAGTTTTTTGTTTTTTTTTGCCAAGTCATGAGGAATGTGTGTGTGTGTGTGTGTGTGTGTGTGTGTGCGCGCGTGTTTGTGTTTTTGTAGGTCATACAGCTACACCCCAAGTAAAAGTGTCGAGGCGCTTGATGTATCTCCCCCCCCCCCCCCCCCCCCATTTTCTTTCTTTCTTCATTTTTAAAAAAAATTTACATGGTAACGGTTCAACTGGTCTAGAAGGTCTTTCTGTAGTGAGTCTGTTCACCCCCCTTGTTATCTGCCACCGTAAAGAGAATGGCTGATGTGTGTGAGTTGGTAAGGTAAGGTGGTGGGGTTTTGGTATCTGTTCTGCCTTGCTATTTCAGTAGAAGTGTGCAAGGACGGGAGAGGTGATGGCTCTCTCCTTAAAAGGATTCCCAATTAAAGCGCAGTGTGCTCTGGAACCTCCTTGCGACTCCCCGCACCCCAACCCATGTGAGTTAGTGCCTAGTGCTCCTAACGTGCGGCATGTTGGTAAGGGGAACCCTCAGGCCCTCAGCCTATCAGAAGCCTCGCTGCTGCTCCTAAATTTACCCCCCTCATGCCTCCCTTGAGGCCTGGTTTGCAGGGGTGAGACCGAGGTTGGTGGGGAAGAGTAGAGGCAAGGGTAGTTAGTTGGCGTCCAGGCGAGGAAGTGGAGGGTTTAGCTTGTGTTGAAACCAATGAGCAGATGCCACGTCAGAGCCAGTGTGCTGTGCACTGGACAGCTGTCCTACCTACTCGCTGTCCCGGCACTCTTGATGTGCACGTGGCCTAATGCCTTCGTACCCTTTTGTGGCCTTTTGGGGTGGGGTGACTGAGTAAGAGGGAAGGTGAGGGGCCATGCAGCATGTGGAGTAGCATAGCTCTGGAAGGGGACGTTCGTGGAAAGCGGTCCAACTTTGGACCTCAGGGTCAGCAGTGTATAGTGCGCACAAGGCTGTCTGGAAGACCACGTGGAGGGATCTTTCGAATTCTTAACTTGGCCTTTTTATTTTCTTACTTTCTTGAATGAATGAACTTCCAGGAAGGAATTATCCCCATTGATATTTGGGACTGAATCCAGAATGGCTTTCCGTGACTGCCTGTCTACATGTGTTGACCCAAAGACCTTTTTGTGGCTTTCAGATTGGTCTCTCTCTCTCTCTCTCTCTCTCTCTCTCTCTCTCTCTCTCTCTCTCTCTCTCTCTCTCTCTCTCTCTCTCTCTCTCTCTCTCTCTCTCTCTCTCTCTCTCTCTCTCTCTCTCTCTCTCTCTCTCTCTCTCTCTCTCTCTCTCTCTCTCTCTCTCTCTCCCCCCACATATCATTCTGTTCCATTCTATTTTTGGCCCATTCACAGAAGTGCCAAGGGTAGCTTCAAGCCTTGCGTAAGCCCCCCCACTTGCTTCCATCATCTGTCATTCTCTCATCTGTTTCCCCCTCCTAACCCCAACATGCTGGCACCACCCCACTTCCCACCACTTCGGCCCCACTCTCCACCACGTGCCGTTGGTTCCCCAGTAGTGTCTATCCTGTGCAGGCAGATGCTCTGAATTGCCCCACCCCTGTGCCCACATGTCTTATCTGAAAGTGCAGAGGCACACAGTGGGGTGTGTGTGTGTGTGTGTGTGTTAGGTCGAGGTCACAGTAGCTGAGTTATAAGCAGGTCACAATGTACACTCACCCGTTTGGACGGGGCAAAAGAGATGGCTTTTAGTCTGGCCTGGTTTCAATTGGTGATATGTTGGATTTTTATTTTTTTTTCCCTTTTTGATTTTTGTGGACCAATGTTTGGAAGTAGCACTTCAATGCTTTTGTGTGTCTAAGTGTGTGTTTGCAGTCAGTGTGAATCTTTATGTGCACTTTTTTTTTTTTCAGCTGGTAAGGAAAGCCTGGTGGTTTGTATGGAGGTGTTGAGTGTAGTTAAAATGTGGCGTTAAGTTATTCTTTTTGTTTTTGTGTGTGTTTGTTCCCCCTCTCTTTATTTTGGTTTCAGACTCCTTCTCACCCCAAGCTTTGGCACTTGTCCATGTCGTTTTGTTTTGTTTTTTGTTTGGTTTTTTCCCCCTTAAATCCCAAATCTGGATACCAGTCTAGTATTCAGCTGCTGAAACAGGGGCTTGATGTACTAAGAAGTGCAGGCTGACCACCCGCCCTGCACCACCCTACAATGCCCCCTTTAACTGCACTGAACTCTGCCGTGTGAGGGTGAGTGAGGAATGTTTTTCACCATCTTGTTTCTGAATATGCCCAATGTTTTTAGTAGCACTTTAGAGGATATAGGCCTACCCTAGTGTGTGTGTGTGTGTGTGTGTGTGTGTGTGTGTGTGTGTGTGTGTGTGTGTGTGTGTGTGTGTGTGTGTGTGTGTGTGTGTGTGTGTGTGTCGCATGTGGTGTGGATGATATGTAATTTGGATCTCAGGGAGGTAAAGGGTTAAGTGAAGGGCTACGGTGTCCTACAGGCACCAGTTTTTGTGTTTTTGGTTTTTTTGGGGGGGGAGGGGGGGGTGGACAGGAACTTCCGCGGGTCCTCCAGGCTTTTTATTTGTGGAAAACTATTCCTACTAAGACGTCCTTACTTACTCAAATGGCACGACAGTGGTCGCTTTGATGAAGACAGAAATGCCCCACATTCTGTGTCTCAGCTGCTCCAAGCCTGGAGAGAAGAAACTTTAAGTGTTTTGCGAGTGAGTGCGCACGAGAGAGAAGGATGGGGTGAGGTAGGGAGAACTTATGTGTTATCTTTCCACAGGTGCACCATCAGTACAATAAGCCCTAGTCGTGTGTGTGTGTGTGTGAGTGTGAGTGTGAGTCTCGTAGGGGGGTCTAGTTCAGTGTTAGGAGTATAGCTTATCTACCATGGGTGCCTCAACAGAAACAAGATGCATACCCAGTCCTGGAAGTGGACTAATATTGAAGTGGTGTTTAAAAAAACGATTTACTTAGACATTTTGATTGTGTGTATGTGTGTCTCTCGCCCGCTCTCTCTCTCTCCGAGCTCTGCCATTTCTCCTGGTTCTTCTCTCCAGCCCTGCTGTAATTCCACACATACTTGTCAGACTTGACTTTCATTCTTTCTCTTTTTTATCATTCTGTCACTCTAGCTCTCTCTCTTTCTCTCTCTCTCCCCATGTGCTGTTGAATGGAGGTGTTCAGTGTCTTTAGGTGGATGCTGTATAGAAGCTTGAATGGTAGCTTTTTTCCCCTTACTTTTCTTTCTTTTTAAAAAATCTGCTGCTTTGTTCGATGGTGAAATAAGGAGAGGTGAGGGCGTTGAGAAGGAAAGCGAGATCTTGCTTTGCTTTAGTCCAATGTGATTGTGATGTATAGTTTTTTTGATGTGCGTGTGTGTGTGTGTGTGTGTCTGTTTGCTTGCCCAGTGCTGGAGTCTTACTAAAAAAACTGAAGGTATTCAAGGTACCACTTGGGCAGCAATGTGTGTTTTTTGTCTGTGTGTTTTGTATATACATTTGTGGAAGTTTGACAGCAGGTTGTTACACATTTAATATTTCCGTGTGTGTGTGTGTGCGCGTGTGTCTTTGTGACAGAGAAGGCCTGTACACTTTCCCATGTGAAAGATATCGCACTATAAGATACAAATGTATTTTTGAATGGTATAATACAGAATATGAAGTGCCTCTGATCTGTTCAAGTGTGTGTGTGCGTGTTTTTTTTTTCTCATTTTTTTGACAACAATGATGTTGACTATCATTATGCTACTTTATTTTTTCAGCACTTTTACCTCATTTAAGTTTTCCTTGGGATGAAACTGTACATCAGGAAAATGTGTATGCAGAGGAAATAAAAAGATTAAATAAAGAGTTAAAATCCAAGTTTTGCTGCCGGTGTGTTCAAGTGATTTG
>NC_085869.1:32912345-32919845 GCF_034702125.1 Engraulis encrasicolus | reverse complement strand
AGCTCTGGTCCTTTTCCCCCATTCATCATTCTCTCCCTCCCAGGATTACCTCTCTCCTTCCCTGGATTTTGGAGGGGAAGCAAGGGCAGGCTCAGAGGTATTGGCGTAGGAGTAGGGCCGGATTAAGACTGGGGCCCCAAGGCTACAGGTTACTGTGGGTCCTCCGTAGGGCAAATTTCGTGACATATTTAAATACATGTACATAATGTCATAATTACGAGCTTAGAATTAAGGATAACATGTCTACCAACTCTACTCAATGACACTTGCATTTTTCAATATTGCATCCTGTCACAGTTCCGCAATTTGTCATTTTGACCAATCAGGGTCCCCTTGGTAGGTGGGGGTCCCTAGACTGTGGCTATATCTAGTCTGTGCGTCAATCTAGCCCTGCGTAGGAGGTGGTCAAGGGGTGTATGTATGTGTTGAGAGAAGGTAGCGGTACTTTTTTGGACTGACCTGTCACTCTAAGAGGCATCTTTATATGGTGGTGGCAACTACTTCAAGTGCAACGCATAGCTCAAATTCCAGTGCAGGCCGTAGTAAAGCCAAGTTCGTTGTGTGAGAGTGTGTGTGAGTGTGAGTGTGTGTGTGTGTGTGTGTGTGTGTGTGTGTGTGTGTGTGTGTGTGTGTGTGTGTGTGTGTGTGTGTGTGTGTGTGTGTGTGCGTGTGCGTGTGCGTGTGCGTGTGTGTCTGTCTGTCTGTCTGTCTGTCTGTGTGTGAATGGTCCATTTATAGATTCCATGATTTTGCAGATGCTAGTTGTGGCCCAGTAACGTTGCATGGACACTCTGTGCCTGTCTTGCACTTTTGCTTGTGTGCCTGTGTATGGTATGGTGTGTCGGGTGCTTCATTATCTTGTGTATGTGCATAAGAAATGACTGTGTGTGTGAAAAGAAATCTGTGTGTGTGTGTGTGTGTGTGTGTGTGTGTGTGTGTGTGTGTGTGTGTGTGTGTGTGTGTGTGTGTGTGTGTGTGTGTGTGTGTGTGTGTGTGTGTGTGTGTGTGTGTGTGTGTGTGTGTGTGTGTGTGTGTGTGTGTGTGTTTGGATCCTTGTATGTCAACTAAGATCAGGTTGATGTATAAAATTAATGAAGTGGTTTCAATTAGGATACTGTATACCTGTATACGTAAATGCAGTGTGTGTACCGGTATGTGCAGGTGTGTTGTACAGGGGGTTAAAGTCTGACTGAGTCACCAGGGCCCTATGTAGAATTTAGGGGGCCCACACGCAGTCTGATTTATGTAGATATGGCTGGATGGGGTCCATTGGAGCTGACTGTACATAGGGCCCACAATTTGCTGCTATGCCCCTGGTAGAGTGCACGTGCATGTGTGCCTTGCATGTGTCTAGGGGTGCCTACAGGGGTGGACAAAGGGGGCAGTTGTCCAGGGCCCAAGGAGGTAGGGGCCGCAGAATTGGGTCCTCATTACATTGTATGTATTGGGATGGGGGGGGCTCTTTCAGACGACTTTGTCCTGGGCCCCGTCAAAGCTGTCAGTGGCCCTGCATGTGTCTGTGGAAGGTATGTAACTTTACTCACCCCACTCCCACCACCACCACCAGCTCCTCCATCCCATAGTTTCCACATTGATTAGCCGCAGTACAATGTGGTGAATAATGTCTCTATTGGCCTCCAAGTCGTCTTACGGGAACAAAATGTCAGCTACAGGGTATGCCACAATGACTAAGGACACCCCACCATGACTGCCCGACACCACCTCCCGCCTGCACATGCACACACACACGCTCACACGCACGTACACACAAACATGCACACACAGACACCTACACACGCGCACACATGACACACACACACACACACACACACACACACACACACACACACACACACACACACACACACACACACACACACACACACACACACACACACACACACACACACACACACACACACACACACACACACACACACACATTTTTCCTCCATTTTGTTCTTCATCGTATTCAAGTTCAGTATAGTAGAGCAGTGGATCCAGGCCTGAAAAGCACAGGGAGAGGAAAGAATTTACTGTATGACAGAGCCTCAAAGCAACTGGTGACCTGTGTCTGTCTGTTTCTCTGCCCACAGGTTAATTCGTTCCCAAAGTCACTGTCTTTCCATGATACAATCTCACCTAACCTCGTATTGGGTTATTTTAAATACCTAGTTGCTGGGTTATTGTCATTCTCTTGCCCTGCCTGGACTATACTGCCTGCCTCTCCTTCCTCTTTTATGGAGCCGCTAACTGCTCTCTCATCTCACCCCCTGATGGGCTCCTGAGCCGTGACAGTTTGTATCGCCTCCTAGATCTCTCCCTCTCTCTCTCTCTCTCTCTCTCTCCCTCTCTCTCTCTCTCTCTCTCTCTCTCTCTCTCTCTCTCTCTCTCTCTCTCTCTCTCTCTCTCTCCCCCTCTCTACCCCTCTCTACCTTTCTCTTGAATGCACCCCATGGCCCTGGGCCTGCTAGCCCGTGGCAGGACAATGATCGGCGGCTAACAAAGCTAACAATATGGCAGCTAGCGTGCGGCCAACAATGCCTGATTTCTGGAATACTACTGCTAGAGATATAGAGGAGAGACAATGGAAAGCTAGCACACAGCAGAATGCCTAGAGTGGGGGTTGGGCTGGGTAGCAGGGGGTGGGAGAGAGAGAGAAGAGAGAAGAGAAAGGGATGGGAAGAGAAAGAGAATAGGAGAGAAGGGGAGGGAGGGAGAGAAAAAGAGAGAGTTGGGGGCTAGGAGGAGGAGTTTGCTTTTCATTGAGGGATGGGCATGTTAAAGTATAGAAAGTCAAATGAGCCCCGTTCCACGTGTTCTTTTGGACTTCTCTCGACTCTAATCTTATTGAACTGGACGAACATCCTCATAGGACGCTATGAAACACACAGACACCTGTCGAGTATGGAAGTAAAAGTCAATGTCAATGTTTTATTGTCTATTCTTTGCATGCCACCTCAATTCATTGGACTTACCAATTAATAGAAATTACGTTTCTCATTCCTCAATGCGTCAACAGAGACAAAAAAGTGACACGCATTAGTGACAGAGAAAGGACTGACATTAAAGTGCAAGACAGTAGGCTATACTAAGACCATTTTTTTTTTTGACGGCTCCCAGACGTGAAAGATGAGGACCGAATCACAGCTGGGTGCAACAAGTGTAACAATACCAGAACAACTCCCCTGAACGACCTCTACTGATTCATATTCACAACCAGCACACATAAATACTCGTTCAACATCCCACAACAAAAATAACCCCCAACCTAACTACAGAGACTCCCCAAATGTCATTGAGCAATGTATACATACGTACATACAGTACGCATACAGAGAGGACTCAACTCATGGTATGGATTCAAAAAAAGTTGGTTTGACTCCCTGAAGAGAAGGCATGTCTGCCGAAACGCGTTGGGGTCTTTTTAATGTCTAAAGGCTTTTTAACTTTTTCAAAAGGAGAGTGCCTTGGATTTTCTTCAGTTTTGCATCATGGTATGGATTATTTGAAACAGCCATGTGTTGAGGGTATTTTTTTTTTTATCTTACTGTATCTGCATTATGCTGTGGGTACTTTTGTACTTTACACATATACTCACCTGTCTTCATATTATACCACACAATGAAACCCACTGTGGCTTTATTCCAGCCATAAGGTCTCATTATCATGCAGCGATGACTAGTGGTCTGCTCTCTGTTTCTCTTTTTCAATGCTGTACAAGGAAGCCAACAGAGGGGCAAAGCGGTCTGTTGTCCCAGGCCCAGGGAGAAGGGGGGCCCAGAATTCATTTCCCATTACATTGTACTGTGTATTGAGTGGGGGAGCCTTTGAGATAGCCTGGGGAGGACAATGGGGTCAGCTGTCCCAGGCCCAGGCAGAGATGGGGGGCCCAGAATTGGTGCCCCATTTTACATTGTACTATGGATTGAGGGGGATCACTGTCCCAGTCTCAGCCAAAGCTGTCAGCGCCCCTGATGCTGTATATCCTATAGGCCTGTTGAACATGCACATGGACGCTCCCCATGATCAAGATGATCACCAGACCACTCAGGCCCATGGTGTGTTTCACATCAGGACAGACATCTGGCCACTATGTATTTCAGATGAAACATTGACCTGTGTGTGTGCTGTGATACGTGCGTGTCGTGTGTGTGTGTGCGTGTGTGTGTGTGCGTGTGTGTGTGTGTGTGTGTGTGTGTGTGTGTGTGTGTGTGTGTGTGTGTGTGTGTGTGTGTGTGTGTGTGTGTGTGTGTGTGTGTGTGAGTGTGTGCGTGCATGCGTGTGTGTGTGTGTGTGTGTGTGTGTGTGTGTGTGTGTGTGTGTGTGAGAGAGTTNTTTTTCATCAATAATGGTTACCGCCTCTCTGTTTTTGTGACGGACAAAAGGCGCACAAAAAAGCTTTTTTTTGTTCACAGTCCACAAAATGTGTCCACCGTCCTCCACAGGCGTCACGTGCAACAACAAAAAGACAAACAAAATAAAAACAAATAAACAAACAAACAAACACACAAAACAAATAAACAAGCAGGGTCATAAACAAGATGAGCCAACAACTGAAAGCCATTCGGTTCAGCTTGGGCCAGAATCCAGACCAGTCCACCATCACAGATGTCTGCTTGTTTTGCCCCTCTGTCACCAAGGAGTGTCTCCCAGGCTGCATCCGCAACTAGGGCCACTGACAGCTTTGACAGGGCCCAGGACAAAAACATCTGAAAAGGACCCCCCCCCCCCACACCCAATACATACAATGAAATGAGGACCCAATTCTGGGGCCCCCCTCTCTCCATGGGCCTGGGACAACTGTCCCCTTTGTCCTCTCCTGCCAGCTCCCCTCTCCTCAACCACGACAGAAAGGCACACTGCTGCCTTTTATCATAGATTACATCAGAATGCCTGATCCCCTCTGAATGCATATGCAAAGGAGACTCTTCAGAAACATTCAGGGAATGTGATGAAAAGTTGTTTTTTTCGGCCCCATCTGAACACGTGCAATGGAGTCTCTCTTCAGAGACACTCGGCAAAACGTGATGAATCGTACAGTATTTTGGTCCCATCTGAACGCATATGCAATGGAGACCGTCTTCAGAGACTCTCAGCGGATGTGATACATATTTCCAACAGGGACAGAGACAGGCACTGGTGAAGTGACTTGGACTGGCATCAGAAGAGTGTGAGGATTGGGGGGGGACATTTCAGTGCAACGCACAAGGAGGCTGTCTTGGGTTACTTTGGGATGGAGATAGAAGACAGTTTACTTGAGCTGCACACTTGTGGTTGAGTCAGTGATCGCATAGATAAGCAAGCCCACTCACTGGCACGCACGCTGGCGTCCTTCTCTCTATGTGCATGTAGTGTGCAGAATATGCATGTGGAAGTGAAGTGTGCATAACATGCGTGTGGAAGTGTGTGTGTGTGTGTGTGTGTGTGTGTGTGTGTGCGTGGAAGTGTGCGCGGAAGTCTGTGTGTCTGTGTCTATGTATCTGTTTGTGTCTGTGTGTTAGCGGGGGGGGGGTGGAGGGTTCATAATGTGGTACTGGAGAGCTGGTGAGGTGCCCTGCAGCTCCAGTGGCATACTGGTACTCCTGGTGAGAAAGGCAGCAGCTTGAGCAAACATTCCTGCTTGGGGCCTCTCTCTCTCTCTCTCTCTCTCTCTCTCTCTCTCTCTCTCTCTCTCTCTCTCTCTCTCTCTCTCTCTCTCTCTCTCTCTCTCTCTCTCTCTCTCTCTCTCTCTCTCTCTCTCTCTCTCTCTCTCTCTTTCTGAGTGTGTGTGTGTGTGTGTGTGTGGGTGTGTGCATGCTTGAAGCCTGTATATATGATCAAGCAGCCTCTACTCTCTGCTCTTCTCTCCTCCTCTCATATCCCCCTCCCCCCTCTCTGTTTCTCTATCTTCTCTTCTGCTTTCGCTCCTTTTTTCTACCCTTCTTCTCTCCCCAAATTGTCTTATTTCTTCTCCCCCCCCCCCCCCCCCCCCCCCCCCCCCCCCCCCCCCCCCGCCCCCCCCCCCCCCCCCCCCCCCCCCCCTTCTTCCATCGCCTCCTCATCTGTTATCCTCTTCCCTTCCTCTTTGATTGCTCTCATGCTCTCATTTGTGTATCCCTTTCTTCTTCCATTCCGCTCTGGTCCTACTTTCTTTTCTTTTCTTTTCTTTTCTATAATGGCTATACTGTAAGGGTTATACTATTTGCTTTAATAAAAGAACACATATACAGGGCCGGCCAGAGGAATAAGCGAACTATGCTGTGGCTTAGGGCCCCCAAGCCACCAGGGGCCCCCTGTGAGTATGAAGTTCCAGAAAGAAATTAATGTTCCTCTAGTTTCCCTAGTCATATGTTTTTGCCATTTACTATGATGAATGAAACAAGTACCCAGCCTCCGCCTTAGTGGTGACGCAACGCCTTCGGCTCAGCTATACTCACTAAGGCCAGGAGCTCGTTCAGGTAGAATCTGATTCCTGCTACAGCGGGAACTCCACCCACTTTGTTGGGAACTAATCAACTTTGAGCATTTCCAACTGTTCTGGGTAGAGGCGTATTCAAAGCAGTGACGTTGTTTAAGCAGAGACGTTCTTTAGGGACTAAGAAATGTTTGGTTTAAACTTTGGCTCAGCCTGTTATACCCTCGACCAGTAGCAAACCAAGGTAGGTGGGTCAACCATGCCATAAGAATGTTAGTTGTTATGATCTTGGTCAGCCCAAGTCTCTAAGAGATTTGAAAGTCATAATGATAATCAGGCAATGAAACAACAGCCACTATACACTCACTGGCCACTTAATTAGGAACACCTCTCTACTGCTGGGTTGGACCCCCTTTTTACCTTCAGAACTGCCTGAACTGTCTACAACAATACTTGGGTAGGCTGTGGTATTCCAACAAAGATAAATTGGTACTAATTGGCCCAAATTGTGCTAAGAAAATATCCATATGCCATTATATCTCCAGCCTGAAACTTTGATGTAAGGCAGGGTTGACCCATGTTTTCATGCTGTTGATGCCAAATTCGGACCATCCACCTGAGTGTTGCAGTAGATATCAAGACTCATCATCAGGCAACATTTTCCCGATCTTCTAGCGTTGTTTAAAGTGAGCCTCACCAAATGGTTGCCTCATTTTCCTGGTCTTAGCTGACAGGACTGGCACCAAATGTGGTTTTCTGCTGCTGTAGCCCATTTGCCTCAAGATTTGATGTGCTGTGTAATCGGGGATTTTCTTATGCATAACTCAGTTGTAATGAGTGGTTATCTGACTTAATGTTGCCTTTGTATCACCTCCAACCAGCCTGGCCATTATCCTCAGACCTCTGCCATCAACAAGGCATTTTTGTCCACAGAATTCCTGCTCACTGCATTTTTTTTCTTTTTCGCACCATTCTCTGTAAATCCTAGAGATGGTTATGTGTGAATATCCCAGTAGATCAGTCTTTTCTAAAATATTCAAATCTAGCCTTTCGGCACCAACAGCCATTCCATGTTCAAAGTCATTTAAATAGCCTTTCTTCCC
>NC_085869.1:32867345-32907345 GCF_034702125.1 Engraulis encrasicolus | reverse complement strand
TGCCTTTACCCAGAGCTGAGTTGCACTGGGAGGTAGTGAAAGGGATGCAGTCAGGATTAAGCCTAACACTACAGCCTAGAGTCTTACCGCCTTCTGATCAGATAAGGGGCCTATACTATTACTAAGGAGCTGGTTCAGAAGTAAACCAGGTTAGGTGAAGACAATTCATCTAATAGAAGAGCCGGGAATCCTCATTTTCTGTCTCCTGAACCAGTTTCTTAGTATAGGCCCCCGATCTGGTGCATTACCTGTAGACACTTTGCACCTTTTTTTGATCTTTTTGATCTTTAGTCGTAGAAGCGCCATACCAAGCAAAGCAAGGGGATGCCAGTGTCCCTGTGAAATCAGGCTGTACCCTCCCACAAAATGAAGATAATGCCCAGTAACTCGCTATATGCCACTCTTATTGTATTGTGATGCACGCATGGGGCGCCACTGAGGGCTGCCCCCTTGCACGGGTGAGGCAAAAATGCAATTTCATTGTGTGCAGTGTTCACTTGTGTGCTGTGGAGTGCTGTGTCACAATGACAATGGGAGTTGGAGTTTCCCAATGGGCTTACACTTTTTCACTTTTTTCACTTCCTCTCTGCTTCCACTGAAATCTGGACCGCCGCCAAAACATCCAGTAGAATTCTAACTAACATTATTTTCTTGTCAGGATTTGGTCGTGATAGCATTAGAGGCGTTATGATCACAATAACAGTGGCATAGTGAGTTACTATTGCGATACTGCCCAGGCCAAACCAGTCATGAAGTTGAACGGCAAGGCTATGCCAGAAGTTGTGGCTACTGTCCCTAGTCTCATTTGGGTAAGCGAGTCTGTTAAGTGATTAAATGTAAATGCCTCTATGGAAATGAATGGAACTGGCTTGTGCTGCTGTTGAATGGACCAGATGACCACTGTTGTCAACCTGGCTTCTTACTTACTTGACTTTCCCCCTGCTCTAAGTCTTATTCACGCCAATTGATGTTAGCCTTTTTAAAAAAACTGTACTGTACTCAAGGCCGCTGACTGCTTTGGCTGGGCCCAGGGCAAAGTCATCTGAAAGGGCCCCCCACCCAATACAATCAATGTAATGAGGACCCAATTTTGCCCCCCCCCAGTTCCCTGGGCCAGGGACAGGTGACCCCTTTGTCCCCCCTTGTCGGCTTCCCTGACTGTACTTACTTTTACTGTAGGGATGTTGTTTATAGAGCTGGATCTTTGTGCTCTGTAACATCATGTGCCGAGTTCACCTGTGAACCTTATCAAATGTGGTTTCGCAGATGAAATTTGAAGCGAAGACGGTACTCACACATGCAAAGCGGTGGCAACATATTACCCCCACACTCAAGCAACGTCACTGGATCTCAGTGAAGTCACGCATTACCTACAAAATGCTACTCCTCACATACAAATCACTCCATGCTTTGCTCCTCCAGCATTACTAATCAAGGTGCCTTGAGGTCCTCTGCCACGGACCAGCTTGTCATTCCCCACTCCAGGCTATACAAACCTTTGGTGACAGAGCTTTCTGTGTTGCTGCCCCCACCGTTTGGATCAGTCTACCTCTCCATATCCGCAAAGGCTCCAAACTAGCTAGCTTGGTTCAAAAAGCATCTGAAATCACATTTATTCCCTGAGGCATATGGTCCTTAACTACATCCAACAACCACCACCCCACTACTACCCCTCCCCCTCCTTCTCTTTTCCTCAATTCCCTAGCCCCATCTTCTTTTGCAAAGCGACCTTGGATTTGAAAGCCTTTGGAGTTATTCATTATTTATAATAATAATCATCAGATTCCTTCATGGCTGAAACAAATAACAAACAAAATGTTTTATTTGAAATAAAACTTCAACAATGTGTCACCACCTCTGGCTACATGGCAGCACCCGGTGCTTAGCTGTGCATTACTGCCTCCTGTCTATTTGCCCCCTAGTGGCTCCTCTGGGCAGGTGCAAGTTGACCTTGCTTTAACCCCTTTGCTCCCAGCTGCAGGTATAGGCTGCTGCCATGGAGAGCCAGTCCTGCTGGGGTGCAAGTCAATTGTCCAAAGTTGTGTCCTTTCCTCAGTCCTCGCCATCTTGGTAAAGTCAACTTTATGTAGGCCTATTTACCAAACATTTGAAATGCAAATGTGATCTATCTTAAAAAAGGCACTTGTTGTCAAACCAACTGAAACATGCAGACTTTTCCTCCTGTGCCACAAGTCTCAATTTCTTTTCTAGATGATCACATTTTTTGTTGGATTGTTAAATATAAGTTGTTTTGAAATAAAAGTGTCAGCTCAGTGTGATGTAATGATGAAAACAAGGTCTGGATAGCATTTTGTGTTGAATGGTCTTCAAAGCGCTGTTGATGAGGAGATCCAACTAAAGAGCGATAGCTAAAGCAAGCTGCTATGCTTTTGACTTAATTGAACGTAACGAGTTCACATAATGACTTCTAATTGTGTATATTTTGGAAGGTCAAAGTATAAACGACAAAAAGAATAAACAACATGTCCTCTCTCACAGGGACTATCATGTGAGGGCCTCACTCTCTGTGTGTGTGTGTGTGTGTGTGTGTGTGTGTGTGTGTGTGTGTGTGTGTGTGTGTGTGTGTGTGTGTGTGTGTGTGTGTGTGTGTGTGTGTGTGCGTGCGCGCGTGCATGCGTGTGTGTGTGTGTGTGTGTGTGTGTGTGTGTGTGTGTGTGTGTGTGTGTGTGTGTGTGTGTGCGTGTGTGCGTGCGTGCATGTGCGGGTATGTGTGTGTGTGCGCGCATGTCTGTGTGAGTGCTCATGAAGAAGACTTCAGCTTTCTTTGTAGCTGATGTGCTGAAATCAATTGGCAATGAATCATGAGCATTATTCTTTCCTTTGCCTATGAACAGGGCCCCTGACAGCTTTGGCAGGGCCCAAGACAAGATAATCTGAAAGGCCCCCCTAGCCCAATAGATACAATGTAATGAGGACCCAATTGTGGGCCCCCTCTCTCCCTGGGCCCGGAACAACTGTCCCCTTTGTCCCCCCATGTCGGCACCCCTGCCTACGAAGGTGCCAGAGGCATACTGTTCATCTATCTCAGAGTTACTATGAGTGCATTTGTAGTTCTGGCATACAAACCTTTCGAAATGGCATCGGTACGGGCTGATCAATAATACATTCATAGCAGCTGTCAAACTAGACCAAAAAAATTCATGACTGTTTCACGAGGCATGTCTCAACATTCATAACATAACAAGCCTTTCATGATAGAATGATGGAAATTTGACAAAATAGAAGTCACTCTCACAAGGCAGCATTGCCATTTTATTCAACTATATCACTATATATGAACATTTTAAACTGCAAGATCTGCAATCTTTGCTTTTATTGGCCTGAACAGTCGTCTGTCTGATGGCTGTGGTTGAAAGAATGGGTGGATGGTTAAGTGATTGAGTGAACGTGCAATTGAGTGGCTGTCTGAGTGAGAGTGTGTGTGTGTGTGTTTGTGTGTGTGTGTGTGTGTGTGTGTGTGTGTGTGTGTGTGTGTGTGTGTGTGTGTGTGTGTGTGTGTGTGTGTGTGTGTGTGTGTGTGTGTGTGTGTGTGTTTCTCTTATGATTTTACTTTTGTGAGGCACATTAAACTGCCTGTGTTTATGAAATGTGCTACACAAATAAAAACATGCCCTTGTCTTGAGTGAGGTAACTGAGGGACAGCGAGAGCGAGAGCATTGTGAGTTTTATTGGGAGCATCACTTCACAGCATCACTTCACAGAAACAAGGTTGTGGTTGATGCTTTCACAGCTCTGCATATGAATGCAAACCAGTGTGTGTGTGTGTGTGTGTGTGTGTGTGTGTGTGTGTGTGTGTGTGTGTGTGTGTGTGTGTGTGTGTGTGTGTGTGTGTGTGTGTGTGTGTGTGTGTGTGTGTGTGTGTGTGTGTGTGTGTTGTGGTGAGCTGTGTACAAGCAAGCCCTCAGACATGATGTCTTCCTCTGTTACACTTAAATCATGTTAAATATATTTGCAAAAGAAGAGGTTTAGCCTACACATCCCAACATACAGTATGAAACCACAGGTTTCTTGCTACACTTCACTAGAATGCAATCATTTATTTTTGGATGTGTGCGTTTCTTATGTTCAAGGAAACAGGAAACAGAAAAGGACAAAGAACACAACACGGGCAAATAGGCCCAACAGGCTCTGCATTAGTGCCATAGTAATCATCTTTGAACTAACTGTAAACTTCCGTTTGTCAAGAAGCACACGTGAGCGCCTTTTCGACCGCCTCTGATTGGCTCCCTCAGGCCTCTGGCTAGCTCAAGCCTCTACTGTAGAATCCTGAGTTTCAGCCTGACAAAAACATGCAAATGTTAGTCTGTAATTGCTCGGTTCAGATTGCTGATGGCTGTGGATGGGACCACCGTTGTTATGGTTCAAATCGCCTCTGCCTTGACTTATCAAACGATCAGCCTTTGTTAGCCGCCCGCAGCCAATCTGCTGCCTCTAACGTCCTGCCCCAAAGACTCAAACAGGTGGTCATTGGTGGGTCCGGGCTGGTGCCTATTGTGGCAATCTTACCATGACCAAGGTTAGACGAACTTGCCAGGCATAAATACTTTTGGCCACTATATGCGAGTTCATCTAGTTTTACCTAATCTCGTTTAGCAAAATGAAAACAGACAGATCTCGATGGACTACGTAAGCTTTGATATGGATGCCTCCACACTGCGGCCGTCTTGTATTGTCCACCAAAAGTGAAGTTCCTGTGTACCTTTTATAAGGTATCCACACATGAGAGGTGGTCTTACCCCATCCAACCTTCCAAAAGTTATTGCGCAAACAGAAATCTTTCTAAAATCTTTTATACTATAATGCAGTGTTGTCTGCTGTGCTGTGTAGACTGTGTACGCTGTGTTCTTACTGTAAAGACACGGGATGTGGTTATTGCATGACCTGTTTATATCCATGATGAGGCGCTTGTGGTGCTCCACTCTCTGTCCGTGCACTGTTCAGCAGTAGCTGATAGTACGGTACAGCTGAAGTCAATCTGTGGGAATATGGAGCATCTGAACCACTCCAGATCTAACGGCTCCGGCATCTCTACGATGCATCAGGCCAGCACTGGGGTTCTGGGTGCTTGTTTCCTACTGGGTGTCCCCGCTAACATTGCTGTCCTGGTCTTCCTCCGTCGCCACCTCAAGAAGGACAACTTCACCCTCCATCTCATGCTGAACCTCGCTGCTTCAGACATCTTACGTTTGATAACTTTACCGCTGTGGATGTACAACTTGAACTTTGCCTGGACATTAGGCCGGGCCCTGTGCAAACTCGCTTCACTGCTCATCTTTACCAGCACCAACTGTAGCGTGCTGACTGTGACTCTGATGAGCATTCAGAGATACGTGGTGGTTCTGCATCGGAGCCAGTGGACCAAGCTGGGCAGCAAAGGAGAAAAGCTACTTCTTGTCTGCCTCTGGAGTCTTGCTCTGATTCTCTCCAGCCCAGCCGCAGTAAAAGCAGACATTACAGAAGGACAAAATTCGGTCTGTCAGCGAGTCACTGACGAAGAGACACTGGGCATTCTTCTCGGCGAGACACTGCTGGGCTTTGTCCTTCCCTTCTCCATCATGGCGATGTTCTACTTCTGCCTCCACAAGAAGGTGAAGCAAAACCCCCTCTTCAGCAACCCTAGACTGGCCAGATTGGTGATTGCAATCCTTGTTACTTTTTTCATACTATGGTTCCCTTTTCATGTGATGAACCTTGTGAGGGTTCTTGGACTTGCGCTGAGGCCAAGCAACCCAGTAGTACAACTTAACCACTTTTGGTATTCAGGTCATGGTGTTGCAAAGACTCTCACGATGCTTAACAGCTGTGTGAACCCTCTGTTATACACGTGGACATTTCGCAGACGTTCCCGAACCCCAGAAGAGTCAAAGGGAAACGTTATGACAAGTTTAACAACAGGGTAAGACTAACCCAAGCCTCACATTTGGTGGACAACATTTGGTCACAAATTTAAACCGAGGCTTGAAGATTAGAGTTCTAGTGGTTTTTTTTTGCTTACCTTGTGCATGTAACAAATAAATGTGATGTGTGTATGATGATGACTACGATGATGATGATGATTATTATTGCATGCTACATATTATACTGTACATACAACTAAGCTAATAATAAACACATGTATGTTTTGTAGCCTACTGTACTAAACCTACAAAGAAAAAAAAGCCATAACCTTTAGGTGACCCTGAATTAGTTATTACAGGGAAAATTTGAGTGGTTGATACCCAAGTCCGTGAAACCCATTACTTGGTACAGCCCTCAGTTCAGTATGACCTGAAGTAGGCTCATACGACTTAGATTTTTGTCGATCGATGGAGAAAAAACACGTGAGCGAGAACTTGTTGTCACGATGTGGGTGTTATTAAAACAGCGCATTTAAAGTCGGCCACAAATATGAATGAGACGATGAGCTCGCACCAGTTTGCTCTACTAACACACCATGTGTGAGGAGTGGGGGGACAGGCATCGAGGAGGAGCTGAAGTGGGGACCTGCGCAAACTTGTGTAGAGGTGTGAGACAAGACTCTTATAGACCCGTGAGTGAGTTGTTGACCAACCAGTTCATGGGCGCATGACCTCGGAGGCGGTCTGCAGACGAGCGTTGAAGGGAATAAGCAACTGCAAAGGTTGCAAGATCTGACTGCAGTCGCATTCATCCCGCGATAGTTTGACACCATGTGACATGTCACCTCGTCGACGCAACATCACCGAAATTTTGAAGTTTGACAGGAAATCTATTAGTCTAAGCAATGGGTGAAAAAATCGCTCACAAGGTGATACAAGCATGAAAATTGGCACAGGTGTTCATTAGGACATGCTTATCAATATCAGGGGTGGAGGCACTCAAAATTCCATGTTGCATAGCAACGGTTGCTAGGTAAAGCATTTCCCTTAGCAACCAGCATTAATTATGCCGTTTCTAATTGATTTTGTGGTATTAAGGCATATGTACCCGAGCCATTGTCTTAAAATCACTGTAGCAATGCTGAGAAATGCTCCATATTACAAATATTCACCCTTTTCCTTACAGTAGCAACCAGCATCAATGAAAACAGGTTCCGAGCAATTATGTGGTATTGTGATGTCTGAATATTGACCGTGTCCTAAAATCACTACATGAATCCTTCAAGAGGTTATACATTAGCAATGTGTGGCAATGTCCCCTTTGATGTCATTTTGTTTCCATTGAAGTCATAGCAATTATGTGAAAATACAATCTACACTTCAATTCACTTTTTGAAGACATAATGTCTCAATATGGCTTACATGTCTCAGTACACATCAGGCCTGTCTTTATCTTTATACATGAGCCTAGTAAAGCCATCTGACAATTCAGAGGTAAAAAACTGAACATTTTGCAAAGACAAAAAGCATACATGAATACAGTTAGGACAGTGCTGTGTTGTAAATTGTAACCTAGCAAAGTTATTCTTGACATGTCCTGGTAGCCTTTTATTAATCACTATATACGTATAGTGAGTTGGGTGCTACAATATTGAGATACAAACTGGTTTACAAAAAGTTGGGACACTTGGTATTTTGTAAATTAAAACAAAATATTCTTCAATTCATACAAACATTTGATCCATACATAAGATGGAGAGCTGTGCAAAGAGAGGAAAGCTGAAAGGAAAGCAATCCAAGTTGGTTCCTCTACATCAGGACAGTTTTGACCATGGGGTGGCCAGGTTGGGGCCCATTGAAATCCTGCTACTTGGAAATATAACAAGTTCATATTCTGGTTCTGGGCATCCTGTGTGGTGTCCCATTGAGAGCAATCGTATTAGAATAGAATAGAATAGAAAGCCTTTATTGTCATTTTACAAAGTATACTGAGATTTGAGCTTTAATACAAGGTGCATGGTGCTTTATACTGTAGATGAATACATTCCAGTAAGTGTAAGTTCAGTTTAGTGACAGCTTTGGGGAAGAATATTCATTTCAAACTAGGCTAGTCTATGTGGTGCTGAGCGGTCAGTGTGGTGTCCCATTGATATTACTGTAATTATAGCATAAGCATATCTAATCATGCATGCAAACTTACTGACAATACATTCAGACTATTAACTGTGGAACTCAGACTGTGAACACTATGGAAACCAATTTCAGTCTTTTGCCATAGCTGATGTTTGTGAATCTGGCAAAATGGTGAGGGTTTTGGGAAGAATGTGTGTGGTCTTTAAACACCTTCATCTATGACTGGGTTACTCTTGAACAATGCTCAAGGAACATTTCACTCCTCATCAGGATTGTACAGGTAGCTGTTAATACCTGCTGGGCATTGCTGCCTGTCGCACCTCCTCCGGTGCCCATAGGTCAGCGAGAGAAAATAAGACTTGTGACACAAACATCTTTATTGTATCAATTACTAGACAAACATAGGGAATACACATTCATAATGCATAAGTATCATCTTCAGTTCTTTAGGTAGGGTATAGTGAGGATTCATATATTTCTCTACAGTTGTTAATGTCACACCTCCCTAAGAGATGGTCAAGGTGTGAGTTCTGTGATTCTATCTCAAGGAGGCTTCCAAACAGTTGCGATCCAATGACTATCCTGGCTATCCCAAGGCTATCCTGCCACAGCATATCAAGAGGGCAGTTGGCTATTGCTATGCAGGCATGTAGTGTCGTATCAGCAGTTGTCCTCTCTGGCTGAGTGGGGATGGACTGGCTCAGCACGGTGGAAGGTTCTTTGGTCAAATTTGCCTAAAGCCAGTGCAAATTGTCCAGAGTTGCTGAAGTGTTCTTGATAGAGCCGATGTCAAGACTATGTGTTTATGCGCATCTCAAATGCACTGACTACACAAAGCTGACTATGAGAAAACAATGCCTTTGGCAGTGAAATTCTGCCAATTGAAAATGTTTAAATTCTGTCTAGCTATAGTCGATAGTAATCGATAGTAGAAATATTATAGCCTAGTGTTATATAGAAATGGGAGCTTGCGTAAATTCTACCAGGGAGCCTCGAATTTCTCGGCTGTCAAACTTACTAGGCTAACCATCCAATCTCCCTTTTGACAGATCATACATGCGTCATCATTGCCCAGGGTCGTCAACCAATCACAACGCGAGATTTGGGAATCCCCGTTATGCATCACTCATGCATCGTTCTCTCTCAGCCAATGGATCGCATTCACGTTTGTTTAAAAATCAGTCACTCATTCTGTTCTCTGCTCTCCAGTTAAGCCGAATTTAAAGTGGCTGTCCGGCGTTTTCGTTATCAAACATTCTGTTTATTTTCTACCTGGTTACTTGATAACTCCTCACCTTGCCGTTGCTGGGATGGGATTTCCAACCGCTCAAACGCGTGGCACGCAATCGGTGCTTTTTAACAGCCTAATAATTTTCTCGCAAGGCTTCAATCAATTTGTTTGGCACGCCGCTCCCTGATTTCTGTGGATTTGCTTTTGAACTAGCCTGCCTGTGGATGGATTTCCCCGAATTGGTGTAATTCGTAAGTAACCTGGCGGCTTTCCCTTCACTTGTCCTGCGGACCCAGGGAACGTTTATCTCAGCGAATGACTATTTTTGCGGGGAAGTTGTTGTCCAGGCAAGTCGCCTCTTATGCCTCATACTCGGCTTGTTGCACTGTCTCGGATATCAGTCTCGTCTGCCGCTGGTTGACTGATGGCCTACGTTTCGTTTGCGGTCATTTGGGAGAATTCCATGAACTGGTTGGAGTGACTTTTGGAACATTTGCTGGGGAAGTAACTGGGCCCGCGGTGCTCTCTCGTTGCGCCTCGCGCACTTAGCCAGCTTATCTGCTCAGCACATTTGTTTTTTCGGAGGCGTTATGGGTACTGCGAGTCACAATTTACTTGGTCCTCGTCGGCCTCATCTGCTGCGGATGGACTGGTGATTCGCTTGCCAATATTATAGAGCATTTATGAACCGGTCGGTGTGGCTTTTTTGGAACGTTTGCTGGGGATACAGATCTAAATGGGCTACTTATATATCGAAGCGCCTCGCCCGCATGCATAACCCGACATTACCTTCTGTGTTGTTTCGTGCTACTGCCTGTCACGACACCGGACGGAGGACATTGCAGAGCCTTGCACTCGTTCTTAATTGTCCTGATTACAAACGTACTTCCTATGTTCCGGAGCGATGTTGCAAGGACCTCAGCCTACGGGCCGTAGCACCGCCTACAGTTTTTCATTCACGTGGATTCCGGTCGTGCGTTCATCAGTTTGCACCTGCCTATTTTCAATGTTCCGTTCAGTAGCCTATGCCCACAACACGAGCCTATTTTACGTTTTCGTTTGCATGGACTGGCCCATGTGGCGGTCTCGTTGACTTTTAAGAGTTATGACTTCGGTTCGTAGGCCTAGACTTCTGGATCGCACATTAAGCTTATGCGCGCATGCCAATCATCACCTCTTGTCGTCGCACTGCCTGCAGTTCGTATTGATAAGTGTACCTTGCTTCCTCACTCCCGCTTCAAGTCATTCAGGGCTGGATTAAGTTAAAGGGACACTGTGTGAGATTTTAGTTGTTTATTTCCAGACTCATGCTGCCAGTTCACTAATTACCTTTTTTGTGAATACTTACCCCACCATCAAATTCCAAGTATTCCTTATGACTGAAAAAATTGCACTTTTCTTACATGTAAGGGGGAATCTTCTCCATGGTCCACCATTTTTGAATTTACCAAATAGCAATTTTTTGCTCCAAAAAAAAAAAAAAAAAAAAAGACTTTACTTGGACCATACTAGAAAATATTGTTTATTACATGGTAAATGTTCATGTAAAGACCAAATTTGGCAATAGGCAGCTCAGTTTCAACGAGCAGCATAGTTGCAGTTTTTTTTTTTTTTTTTGACCCTTTCCTGCACAGTGTACCTTTAAAGATCACGCGGGGCTTTCGGCCTGCGCCCGGTCGCATCGAGGGATATTGTAGCCGGTCGCAATGTCTTGTCTATTTCGAGTTATTCTGATCACAATGGGCTACATATACACCGTCCAAATTTAAGTAAATAAATGAGTGATATCCGTGGGAAGTACATCGATGATGACCGTTAATAATCATACTTAAATTATACATGAAACTCTGCCCATGGAGTCCTGTCAGGGTTCTGATCCCATTGGTAGCCATCTATGGGCTAACCCTCTCACTCTGTACACCACTCGTGCCCTTAGGCTTCATTGGAATCGTCAGGGCGCTCGGACTGTGATGTGTCGTATTGTGTTTGTTTTCTCATATCTGGTGATGGTGGTCTCTGCTGCTTTCCCGTACACTTTCACATACACGTGCGCCTGCCGCTCCACGTAGGGCATACGCTACGTCATGCACTGGGCATCGGCCCCAACGTCGGACTGGGCTCTGGCCCCAACGTCGGACTGGGCTCTGGCCCCAACGATGGACTGGGCTCTGGCCCCAACGATGGACTGGGCTCTGGCCCCAACGATGGACTGGGCTCTGGCCCCGACGATGGACTGGGCTCTGGCCCCGACGATGGACTGGGCATCGGCCCCAACGTCATCCTGGGCCGGCGACTCTACATCATCCTGGGCCGGCGACTCTACATCACCCTGGGCCGGCGACTCTACATCACCCTGGGCCGGCGACTCAGGGCTCGTGCATCAACGGCACACCTCAGCATTGCCCTGGGCTGTCGCACCTCAACACCACGGCTCAACATCACAACTCGGCATCACAATGGGCCATCGCCTCAGCATCGCACTGGGCTGTCGCCCCAACTTTAACGCCAGTCACCTGGTTGTATCGGTATCCTCATCCATCCTGCATGACGAACTTATCGCAGCTACCCACTGGTAGCGAGTAGGAGTTTATGTCTATTTTGATATGCCGTTTTTGTTCTGGTGCCGTTATTCAGTGATGTTTCAGCTTTCTGCTCTGTCCCTCTCAGGTCTCGATAACCGGCTCTCCAACTCTCCTCTGTCGTAAGCTCGCACTTTCTGCATTCTCCTGACTAAGGTGCCACCCTTTTTTTATTGCTAGTCTAATCATGCAGTTACCGCAAGTTGTTTCTCTCAACCAACCAGGGCATCCGCCCCACTGCCTGTGTCCATGCCTGCTTTGCACAAGCATTCACCGCGCCACACCGCGTAGGTGTTTATCATAACTGACATGGTGTTATTATTCTTGGTCGAGATGTTTTCTTGGTGTTTCATTCATTGTTCGTTTCAGCTACAAGCTCTGCTCTCTCCCTCTCTTAGGTCATGATTACCAGTTGTCTGCCGATTCTCCTCTGTTTTAACCTGACCTTTCTGCTATCCTGGCCGAGGTGCTCGTCTTTTAATGTTAGCCACTCATGCTTTGTCTAAAGCTGTCTCTCTCACCACTCTGGGCAGACGCCCGCATAGTGCAGGCTGTCAGCCGCTGGTCGTCCGACGCATGTGCGTCTTGCATTCGGCTCATTCCTCGCTTTGTCATCTGGCTCAGTGTACTGTTTCTGTTCTGTTAACTCTGTTTCGTTCTTCTCGTTCCTCGCCCAAGAGGTATACAGCACGCTCGTTCAGAATCGGCCGCTAAGCGGGGTCTGTCCCCTACTGCGATCAAGGCGCTGGGCCGTTGGTCGTCTGGCGCATACGCTTCCTGCATTTGCCTCACTCCTCATCACGTCGTTGAAGCATGCTATATCTGGTCTGTAACTTTATGTTTTCTATTCTCATTTCTGGTGACGGTGGTATTTTGCTGCACCGGCGGCATTCACTCCATCTCTTGGGGGGCTATCGCTCCGGTCACCCGGTCATGTCTGTATTCTATCCTTCTCTCATCTATCAGATCGATTTTATAGTGGTCTGTAAGCCTGTTATCTCTATATTTTGTAACATTGAACCAGCCTAGTTGCCATGGTTGTTTATCTATGATGTCAACTATCATACCACATATTATAGCCTACATTCATTCATCCATCCATTCATTTACTCATTCATCACCATGTTCTACTCTCTCTCCTAGGTCACGATTCCGGCTCTCTATCTACTGTCATAATCTAAGTTTTCAGCGCTCTCCTGACCAAGGTGCATCTATCAATCAAATCATAACGCTCTGCTGTGTCTCTGCTCTCAGCGCATCCGCGCCATGTCTTCTCGCATAGCCTAAGGTACCGACATTATCATCATCACCATCATCACAGGCTTCATGCCTCCGCTAGACCACCGCCCATAAGCTTAAGCCTTAGATTAAATGAGATTATAAATGATAGGGATGTTCTATCATCATTTGTCTTCCAACACCTATCACTTATCACTCATCATCATCATCATCATTATTATTATTATCATTGTCATCATTGTCGTCATTGTCATCATTATCATTATCATCTTTATCATCATCATCATTGTTATCATCGTCATCATTATCATCATTGTCATCATTATCATCATCATCATTATCGTCATTGTCATCATTATCATTATCATCTTTATCATTATCATCATTGTCATCATTATCATCATCGTCATCATTGTCATTGTCATCATTGTCATCATTATCATTATCATCATCATCGTCATCATCGTCATCGTCATCATTGTCCTTGTCATCATTGTCATTGTCATCATTATCATCATCATCATCGTTATTGTCATTGTCATCATTGTCATTGTCATCATCATCATTGTCATCGTCATCATTGTCATTGTCATCATTATCATCATTATCATCATCATCATCATCATCATCACCTATCATCCTTCATCTTCCGTCTATCATCAATCAATCATCTAACTAACTTTTCATGTCTTTCAGATGGTGTCTCCTTGTAAGCGGTAGGTGAGTTCACTTCTAATCTCTATTTTGGGGCAGGCTACGCCCGCCTCCATCTCCGCTGGAGGATATGCTGTCCTACCCCGGAGTTCAACGCGAAGACGGGAACCTTCGCCAAACAGATTCATGCATTTTGTATCAAGTGTAATTGTTCGCCAAACGGATTCATGCATTTTTGTATCATGTCTATTGTTCAATAAATGTTAATAACGTTCATTTGCCTCTCGAGTCTTCATGGTAGAAATGGGAGCTTGCGTAAATTCTACCAGGGAGACTCGAATTTCTCGGCTGTCAAACTTACTAGGCTAACCATCCAATCTCCCTTTTGACAGATCATACATGCGTCATCATTGCCCAGGGTCGTCAACCAATCACAACGCGAGATTTGGGAATCCCCGTTATGCATCACTCATGCATCGTTCTCTCTCAGCCAATGGATCGCATTCACGTTTGTTTAAAAATCAGTCACTCATTCTGTTCTCTGCTTTCCAGTTAAGCCGAATTTGAAGCCACCACCACCCCTCCGTCCACCGTCACCAGTGGTTCCCGTCTGTTAGGGGGCAGGCTACGCCCGCCTCCATCTCCGCTGGAGGATATGCTGTCCTACCCCGGAGTTCAACGCGAAGACGGGAACCTTCGCCAAACAGATTCATGCATTTTGTATCAAGTGTAATTGTTCGCCAAACGGATTCATGCATTTTTGTATCATGTCTATTGTTCAATAAATGTTAATAACGTTCATTTGCCTCTCGAGTCTTCATGGTAGAAATGAAAGGTTTGGTACTTTTGACTTTGTAAATACAATATACACTCAGTAGAGGGGTGTAATATTATTAACCTGACCAGTATATAGAGAAACACATGTCTTTGCATTCCAAATACTATCTGTTGTTTTGTATGTAGAGTAGAGTAGAGTAGAGTATCGTTTATTGATCCCAGGGGGAAATTAAGGTGTCAAGTAGCATACACACACACATACATAAATAAAGACATTGCTCATGAGACATTACACACATACTTAGCTTTAACTTGACATTAGGCCCTTTAGGTTGAAAGAATTTTACAGTCATCCTAAAGAAATTAGTCCATTTAGTTTTGGATATAATAATGAATAATACTGAGGTAAGCATGAGGATCACTGTCAGATGACACTTCTCAACACAGCACGTATGGTATCATGTACTATACTCTATGTATTCTTTCTTCCTGATTTTTTTTTTTGCCTGGTCAGTTGGCAGTATTTGATACATGAAACACCTAATTAGTGAGGTAGCACCATCTTTGAACCCCCTCCAGTTTGCATACCAGCCTAGGCGGGGTGTGGAGGATGCGCTGCTGACTATGACAAACAGCATACTTGAACATCTAGAGGAGCCCCACAGCTTTGTAAAAATTGTTTTTATTGATTTCAGCAGTGCATTCAACACCATCCAACCCCACCTGCTGGTAGACAAATTGGTCAAATTAGGTGTTAATCCAAGGCTCATTACATGGATTAACAACTTCCTGTTAAATCGTACTCAGCAGGTTAGATTTAATCAGGCTATCTCATCCTCCAAGGTCATTAACACGGGTGCTCCCCAAGGATGTGTGTTGTCCCCCATACTCTACACACTTTACACCAACGAGTGTCGTGCTCTTGCAAGTACACACTCCTATTTCAAGTACGCAGACAGCACTGCCTTAGTGCGGTTCCTGAAAGCTGGGGAGCTGTCAATGACCAGCTTTGAAGAGGAAGTGGGGAGCTTCATAAAATGGTGCTCTGACAACTTTCTTAATGTTAACGCAAGCAAAACAAAAGAAATGGTGATTGATTTTAGACGTAGTGCACAAGCAGTACCATACACTGTTGTCGATAACACATCGATTGAGAGAGTAAACACCTACAAGTATTTAGGGGTTGAAATTGATGATCAGTTTAAATTTGATAAATGTGCTGCTTCTAAGGTGAAGAAACTTCAACAAAGAATGTTTTTCTTAAGGAAATTGCGCAGTTTTAATGTCGATTCTCACATTTTAGAGTTATTTTATAACTCTGTACTTCAGAGTGTCTTGTCCTTTGGTCTGGTCTGTGTCTATGGTAGTATGCGTAAACAAGATCAGGATAAACTGCAACGCATTGTTAAAACAGCCAGTAGAATAATTGGATGCCATCAAACATCAGCTGCTCAGCTTTTTCAAAACATTATACTACACAAGTCTGAAAGTATCCTGGGAGACCCTACCCATATACATACATAACAAATTTCAGTTGAGCCAACACGGTAACGGGAGACTGCTGCAGAGGAAAATAAGAACAGCCAGGTTCAGCAAGTCATGTGTTCCCTCTGCAATCAGAATGTTTAATGAAAGACACAGTTCCCAGCAAGGGACTTGACACTCTGTGTGTGTGTGTGTGTGTGTGTGTGTGTGTGTGTGTGTGTGTGTGTGTGTGTGTGTGTGTGTGTGTGTGTGTGTGTGTGTGTGTGTGTGTGTGTGTGTGTGTGTGTGAGAGAGAGATATGTATTGTAGCAATCAGCTGTTTGGGAGGAGTCAGAGAGGCATGGGGGAGGGGGTTGTATTTATTTATCTGTCATTTTATGTATTTATTCTGTTCTTAAGTCCTGTCTTTGTATAGCACCCTGACCACTTGAATTTCCCTTTTTGGGACATTAAAGTTTACTTTGATGTATATAAAGATAGGCATAGAGACATTTGTAAAGCCTGTTTCACTTGACATGATTTTAAAAAGACATTATCATTTAACATGGAATTATTCGCATAATAACAATGGTTTTGGGTGGATAAAATTACATCATAAGGGGTCATTATGGTACATATTTGCCATATAACTTCTTGAAGTATTGCTACAGTGATTTTAGGACAATGTCTCAGGGCACAGATGCCTTCATACCACAAAATCAATCAGAAATGGCATAATTGATACTGGTTGCTAGGGAAAGTGCTTTACCTAGCAACCGTTGCTAGGCAACATGGAATTCTGAGTGCCTCCACCCCTGATATTGATAAGCATGTCCTAATGAACACTTGTGCCAAGTTTCATGCTTGTATCACCTTGTGAGCGATTCTTCCAGTATTTAACACCCATTGCTTACGCTATAACCGTCATGCAGCATTTTCATCCAGAGTGCATTGCTGTCTAAATGCGCATGCATGCGTTGACGCCTACTCGAATGCACTTACTGATTACAACAAACACACTTAGATTTTGAAACATTTTATTTAAATAATTACGGCTCCCTGGTCCTCTCAACGTCTCCACTGGTTCATCTGGCTGGCACGGAAAGACAATGAGGAAAAAACAAACAAACAAAACCTAAAATCTCCTTTTGCGACCCAACATCAGCTACAGACCTTAGGTGAAAGGTACCATAGCTATATCACAACCTTTACTACACAGTTTATGTGATGCATGTTGCAGTTGGTTCTGTATGCCTCAACTCAAGACTTCACCTGAATCCAAAAGTGTTCACTCATCATTCTTGATCACTATCTAGGTAACAAATCAATGCAACCTCCATAGTGTAGTGAACGAGTAATTATTTGGGACACATCACTGTATTCATAAAATGATAGCTGAATGATTTGGATTCATCACCTGCTACTGTGATCACTGATAAAGGTCATATGACTGAGATAAGAAACAGTAACCTTTTGATATTGAAAGCTGTGCAAGACCTAAACACAATACAGAATATATATTTTTTTTAATCAGAAGAAAAAGCAACCTTGTTGAGATGTACCATTACGATTCAGACTAAGTAACCTGATGTTTGAGTTTTTAAAAACAGAGATGGCTAAAAGAAGAAGAAAAAACAACATGGATTCAAGAGATCAATGCAAATTTCTGAAATCATTCAATGGCATTCAAAACTGAAAAGCAGGGCTTTGAACCGGTTCAAGGAACGAAAACGAAAACCGGGAACTTTTTGTATTTTACAGGGAACAGAAACGAAACCGGAAACTTTATTATTTTTTATGTTCTGGAACGGGAACACTTACTTAAAAGTAATGGTAACCGGTAAATACCGTTCCTAAAACTAAAAAAAAAGTTATTAATTTATTAAAGTTAATTATTTTCCTGCACACGTTACCATGACAGCTGAGGTTCACGTCCTGTGTGACATCAGCCATTCTCTGACTGAATGGTGAGAGAGCTGTGGATTACAAAGTCTCCACTCCACATCTTAAATAAGATAAACCACTGTCATACATAAGGGCAGAGTTTCCATTGCATCATTGTAAGACATTGCAGAGAAGCGCGTGTAAAGCGCACCGAGAATGTTCTACGCTATTGGGCATCCATGGCCGCTTCAAATAGGCTATGCACAAACTCACAATGTCCATCATAGCGCTCCCTGTGACCCAAGTCAGTGTGGAGTGTGCATTTTCATCATTGAGGTTTATTCTCCACTTCTCCACTTAAGTCGTCCCTGAATGACAAAATTCTGGAGGATATTCTTTTCATCCGCTTGAATAAACAGTTTGGAATATAGGCTGACTCATTTGCACTTCCGTCTTTCTTGGTTAATTAATGTCAGTTAGGCCTATGGGTAATCAGCTGACAGGAATGAAATGAACCGTTCTGGGAACTTTACTTTTTTGTTCTAACTGGTTCGGGAACATCAATTTATTGGTGGAACTCATAACCGGAAACGTTATAATTCCGTTTCTGTTCGGAACGGAACGTTTGGAAAAAAATAACGGTTCAAAGCCCTGCTGAAAAGACAATCTAAGGCCGAAGAGTATTGCAAAAATGCATCTTATTAAAATATATCTTACATTCAAGTGAGAGATAGTGTGTGTGTGTGAGAGAGACAGAGCAATACTGTGTGTTTGTGTGTGTTGTGGTGAACTGTGTACAAGCAAGCCCTCAGACATGATGCCTTCCCCTGTTACACTTAAATCATGTTACATTTATTTGCAAAAGAAGAGGTTTAGCCTACACATCCCAACATACAGTATGAAACCACAGGTTTCACTAGAATGCAATCATTTATTTTTGGATGTTAGTGTTTCTTATGTTCAAGGAAACAGGAAACAGAAAAGGACACAGCACATACATGTGTTTATTATTAGCTTAGTTGTATGCACATTATCATCATCATCATCATCATAGTCATCATCATACATTTTATTTGTTACATGTACAAGGTAAGCAAAACAAAAAAAAACCACTAGCACTCTGATCTTCAAGTCTGCAGTTTAAATGTGTGACCAAATGTTCACCAAATGTGAGGCTTGGGTTAGTCTTTCCCTGTTGTTAAACTTGTCATAACGTTTCCCTTTGACTCGTCTGGGGTTTGGGAACGTCTGCGAAATGTCCAGGTGTATAACAGAGGGTTCACACAGCTGTTAAGCATCGTGAGAGTCTTCGCAACACCATGACCTGAATACCAAAAGTGGTTAATTCGTTGTGCTACTGAGGGGTTGCTTGGCCTCAGCACAAGTCCAAGAAACCTCACAAGGTTCATCACATGAAAAGGTAACCATAGTATGAAAAAAGAAACAAGGATTGCAATCACCAATCTGGCCAGTCTAGGGTTGCTGAAGAGGGGGGTTTGCTTCACCTTCTTGTGGAGGCAGAAGTAGAACATCGCCATGATGGAGAAGGGAAGGACAAACCCCAGCAGTGTCTCGCCCAGAAGAATGCCCAGTGTCTCTTCGTCAGTGACTCGCTGACAGACCCAATCTTGTCCTTCTACAATCTCTGCCTTTACTGCGGCTGGGCTGGAGAGAATCAGAGCAAGAGTCCAGAGGCAGACAAGAAGTAGCTTTTCTCCTTTGCTGCCCAGCTTGGTCCACTGGCTCCGATGCAGAACCACCACGTATCTCTGAATGCTCATCAAAGTCACAGTCAGCACGCTAGAGTAGGTGCTGGTAAACATGAGCAGGAAAACGAGTTTGCAGGGGCCCCGGCCTAACGCCCAGGCAAAGCTCAAGTTGTACATCCACAGCGGTAAAATGATCAAACGTAAGATGTCTGAAGCAGCGAGGTTCAGCATGAGATGGAGGGTGAAGTTGTCCTTCTTGAGGTGGCGACGGAGGAAGACCAGGACAGCAATGTTAGCGGGGACACCCAGTAGGAAACAAGCACCCAGAACCCCATTACTGGCCTGAGAGATGATGGAGCTACTTGATCTAGAGTGGTTGAAATACTCCATATTCTTACAGATTGACTTAAGCTGTACCGTACAAACTGCTTGCACTGAACAGTGCACGGACCACAAAAGCACTTCATCACAAAGTGGCTATAAAACAGGTCATGCATTAACCACATCCTGCGTCTACAGTAATAGCATATCTTACACAGCAGAGTACACAAACAGTGCATATAAAAGATGATGCGTCATCATCTTTCCACCCCTCCCCACTTTCTGATTAGCTCCCTAGCTCAGTCCCTCATTTTTGGTGGAATGGTCGGAGTGATCGTGCACAGCAGAATGGGATTTCTCAGGCTAGGGAACTAGTGGAACGATGGTCAAATGCTGCATGAGCTGTCACAGAGAAAGTAGAATGGGGCACTCCTGAGCCGCCATTGTTGTGTTAAAAATGGAACATTAAGGTCAATGGAATTGGCTGAACTCTCTTAATTCCATGGCTCTGAGCCCGCCCCAAACTCTCCCCACACAGATCAAAACAAAACAAAAAATGCAGCACACAGCACTGTGATAGGATGACAGATTTCATGGCCCAGGTATGATTTCCCCCTATGGTACGAAGCTAGACTAGCCCAGGCAAAAGTATTTTGTGCTTGGTGGGTTCATTTAGTTTACTTGGCTAGGACTTTTGTCCCTGATGCCTATTCCAGTGGAGAGTATCATTCCAATGGAGAGTACAAGAAATAACACAAAGGAACTCAGGTGTTTACCTCCACCAAGTAGGACATGTAAATGAAATAAAGTAAATTGATTAGGTTATGTATTAGTGAGATGAAAATTTAACCTGGCGAGCCAGACTAAAACATGAAAAACTTAGTCTGGAATTGCTCGGTTCAGATTGCTGATGGCTGGGGGTGGGACCACCGTTGTTATGTCTCAAATCGCCTCTGCCTTGACAAATGAAATGAGCGCCTTACCTTTTGTTGGCCGCAGCCAATTTGCAGCCCCTGCCGTCCTGTCAAACCATGCCCCAAAGATTCAAACAGGATGAAAAACTGTCATTAGTGGGCCCTGGCTGGTGCCTGTTGTGGCGATCTTACAAGGACCAAGGTTAGACCAGGTCACAGGTTAGACCAGCCATCTTGTGGAGTTCATCTAAGGAAAACAAACAGAACTTGAACTCAGAGATCAAAGTGTTGATTCTGATGTCTCTTTACTGCAGCCATCTTGTGTTGTCCTCCAAAAGGGAAGTTCTATGTGTACCTTTTATAAAGTATTCACACATAAAAGGTGGTTGCACCCCATCCAACCTTCCAAAAGTCATCATGCAAACGGAAATCTTTCAAATTGACAAATGGAAGCCTGAAGTTTGTTCAAAGATAGTCAATAGGCGCATTTGACTTTGTGCAACGTCGACCGATGTTGAAAAATACGTCAGCGAGTGGTGCTATACGTCAGCTCATTTTAAGTCGATTACAAAGTTGCACAAGACAAAGCCAACCACAAAGTTGCACCAGTTTGTTATACGTAGCACATCAAGTGAGGTGTGGGGGGAACGGTGGGAATGAGGAATTGAAGACGGGTACATTGAGGGTGTTGGACAACGCGTCTTCACAGACGTCAGTGAACTTTTGGCCAACCATTTCAAGGGTGCGTCACAGTGGAGATGGTGACCCTTGCAATGAACATCAATCGGGATAAGCAACTGCAGGAGTTGCAAGGTGCAATCGCATTGATTCTGCAAGAGTTTGACATCATGAGTCATGACACATGTCACGTATTTGTCGCAGCATGGCTGAAATTTGGTAAGTCGGTAAGATTGGAAAAGTTGGTAAAATTTCTAACCATCATGCAACATCTTCATCCAAAATGCATTGCTGTCTGTATGCAGATGTATGTTGTGCAAAATCGAATGCGTGTGATAGGTGCAATCTTTGCTTGTTATTTAGTACTTGTGTGTTTGTCTCTAGTGAACAGAAAGCTGCTGCTTAGAATTATTTGAATCTATGTCAATCATATCACCAACCAACTTCCTGTAACCCGCTTGTCTTCTGGCTCGTTCAAAAAGTCGAGAATCCCAAGAAAGACGACCTAAAACCTCGGGAAAGTGGGAGTGAACATTTGGTGACGCAATGTCAGATCGATAATTATCGAGGTTGATCTCTGGCGGAAGTATAGAACAACGAGTTCCAGAGCTTGTGTTTTGTGTGACGACACACGCATCATCAACATGGCGCTCATGCATGCAACTGGCATGTAAACAGTATCATAAATGCTAAAATATCATCTTGTAATCACTATCAACAACACCAGTTAATGTCATTCAATTGCAGATGCACATATGTCAGTAATGCTGCCCTCTGACTGTTTAATTTAGCTTACTTCAGCTAAAATGATATGTCGTGGACGTGGAGGCTGAAGTGGAGGTGAAAAAAAGGAAAGAGGACCAAAACAAAACAAGCATGATTCCCGATTGTTCCGGGATCAGTGGCGTTCATGCGCCAAAGTCCAGAACTCGGTTGTCACATGAGCAGTGTCGTCAGCTGTCTCGAGAGGTCCCGAGATCGTGAAGGCACCAATAACTCTCAGGCTTAGGACGGTGACGTCACGGCTGCACGGTCCTATTATGTAAGCAATTTTAACTGGGCTGTTTGAATGCCCACAATTTCAATAACATTGTAATGCCGAACTATCCTTTACTTATAATGTGCTTTCCAATATGTGGACTCCAGTCCTCGGCCTGTGCTTGTGGCCTTGTGTTTCGCTAGCACCTCACCTCTGTGGAGAAAACAACGTTTCCCCGCTGTCAGCCTAGCCACAGCAACTTTTGGGGGACTATTTTTCATTCACCATACCGATTACAAATGAGAAAATGACATTAGAATTGGGCTTTTGCGGGATATTTAAATACACATCTGTCGTCAGTGACATCATCACAAGGCCACAAGTGTGCAAGGGAGGATGGGAGTCCGCATATTTGAAAGAACCCATAGTCAGTCCTTCATCAGCACCCATACTCATCACAGTCTATGCCAATAAACGAAAGTGGAAAATACAGTATACTATGTGCTAAAAAGATTACAAATGTTTTGACTCACAAGGGAAGTTTTATTCTCTGTCTGCACTGATGTGTAAAATGAGAACCTGAGAGACTTATTATGGCTTTTCCGTTTTTTTCTGGTGTGTGTGTGTGTGTTTGTATGTAAAATGAGACACAGATTGGTCATCCCTACACCCACCACGCATAAGTATTACAAGATTCTTCCCTCTCCTGCAGCCTACTCCACTTCAAGTCTGTCAATCTCAATATGTTTTTACTATTATATCAGTTGAACTAATGTGTTGAACTAGGTAATAAATCATATTTTAAAGGCCATAACTTTAAGGCGAACCTGAATTAGTCATTACAAGAACGATTTGATTGTTTGATGCACATGTCAACGAAACCCATTACTTCGTACAGACCTCAGTTCAGAAACCTGAAGTCTTAGGGTTCTTTTTATTATCCTAACACCCGTCCTCCCTTGTGCTTGTGGCCTTGTTATGACGTCATTGACGTCAGAAGTTTATTTCAACATCTCGCAAAACCGCAATTGAAATGTCATGTTCTTATTTACAATCAGGATGTTGAATGGAGAATAGTCCTCAAAAAGTTGTTGTGGCTAGCGGGGAAACTTTATTTTCTCCAGGGAGCCAGGGCGTCAGCGAAGTGCAAGGTTGCAAGCATAGGTCGAGGACGAGAGTTAGGATATTCCAAATAACCCTTAGAATGTAAACTTTTTTTTATCAGTGTTGTTTTATCTGTGTGTTGATCAGCTTGTGCCTGATCATGTCATGAGTGAGAGAATACAAACACACTCAGATTTTGAAACATTTTATTTAAATAATTACGGCTCCCTGGTCCTTTCAACGTCTCCACTGGTTCATCTGGCTGGCACGGAATGTAGACTAAGACAATGAGGAAAAAAACAAACAAATAGACAAAAAAAAAAATCTCCTTATGCAACCTTACACCAGCTACAGGCCTAAGGTGAAAGGTACCATAGCATTTACTACACAATTTATGTGATGCATGTTGCAGGTGTTTCTGTATGCCTCAATTTAAGACTTCACCTGAATCCAAAAGTGTTCACTCATCATTCTTGATCACTATCTATGTAACAAATCAATGCAACCTCTGCAGTGTAGTGAACAAAGTAATTGTTTGGGACACATCACTGTATTCATGAAATGATAGCTGAATGATTTGGATTCATCACCTGCCACTGTGATCACTGATAAAGGTCATATGACTGAGATAAGAAACAGTAACCTTTGGATATTGAAAGCTGTCCAAGACCTAAACACATTACAGAATAAAAACAAAACAAAACAAAAAATCTGAAGAAAAAGCAACTTTGTTTAGATGTACCATTACGATTCAGATTAAGTAACCTGATGATTGAGATTTTAAAAACAGAGATGGCTAAAAGAACAGAAAAAAACAACATGGATTCAAGAAATCAATGCAGATTTCTAAAATCATTCAATGGCATTCAAAACTTAAAAAAAGACACCATAAGGCCGCAGAGAGTATTGCAAAAATGCATCTGATTAAAAAATATCTTACATTCAAGTTTTAACTGATTTGATACGACACTTACAGTGTTCAAAGCACATGCCATAACTACAAATGAAATTCTGTCTTTGAATGAATACAAAAAACTAAAACAAACAAAAAGCATCAGTGTTTGCATGCACTAAAAAGTAACTTGCTGTCCAAAAATACATTGGTATTTGAAGGAATACTTCACAAATACATTTTTTTATTTGTGATGAATTCATTCATTAATGTTATTAAAAGTATCCTTAAGCAGACGAAAATGTGACCAGGAAATCAAGAGATGCATATAACAGAATAATGGAGCCTAACCAGACTGACTGCAATTGACTGTACTACTTGATTTTCAGGTTTTNTTTCAGAAGTCCTCAGAGTAACTGAATGAATAAAGCATGATGTTAATTTTACGTACTGTAACTTAATGTAGACCATGCCCAAGTAGTGTAGAGGAAGTTCCATTTGAAAAATGAAGAATGAAAGACGTGAATCGAATTGACATCAGGTGCGCTCTGAGTGGTGGGTGTGGTTGTGGAAAAGAAAAAGAAAACGAAAAGCAAAAACAAGGAAACCGCAAAAACAAGGTCTTAGAGACTGAAAGCCAAAACAAAACAAAAACCAAAACGTGTCATTTGAAAAATGCCATGCATTCATATCACATGGGCAGATCATGTTAACTGCCCACTGAATGTTCAAAAGTCAGTCAGTCAGTCAGTCAACCAGTCAGCCATTTCAGGGGACCACTCCTCTCTGGTCCCCATCTGCTTCAGTCACATGACTTCCTGTCCCAGTCACACACAGACCAGGAAGTGTTGAAGTGGAGTATCCTCATTCAGATCAGCTCCCAGGGTTAATATAGTCCAGCAGTGTTGTTCACTACCCATGAACACCAGCAGTCCACAGCCATGACCCCCAAACCCCAGCTGTTCTAACCATCGCCGTCATGACACATACGCACACACACACACACACATGCGCGCACACACATGCGCACACACATACACACGCACACACCCTTGTGGGGTTTCAGTTTACTACAACAACTCAGTAAGAAACTAGACCATCAAACAGTGTCAGGCCACAGCGTGTTTGTTTGTGACCTGGTCAGCTGAGGGGCAAATATGAGGTCCTTCATAAGGCCAGGTGATGAGGCCTGGCTGGCTGAGGTGTGGCACAGAACATCCTGGCTGGCCATGCCACCATCATGCCCATCACCATGAGCTCTCAGCCGGGATGCCAACAGACAGATCTCAATGACCGCTGATGGCAGATGGCAGGTGAAGAAGATGGAGGTGGTCTTCCAGTTGTGTTCTCTTCAAATAGACCTCCATCATGGTGGAGGTGGTGGGAGAGGAGGATGCGGACAAGGGGATGGGGCGGGGATGGGGTGAGTCAAGATCCGTTGTCTCCCACCACCATGGTCTCCCGGTTGAGTTTTCTTGAGACAGATCTTCATCAAGGTGGAGGAGGGGGTGGAGGAGGTGGAAGAGGAGGTGTGGGTCAAGAGCATCATCTCCACCATGGTCTCCACACTTGGCTCTTGGCAGACAGGCCTCCATTGTAGCCGGTGGGGAAGGAAGAGAGGGAGGTGATGGAGGAGGAGGTGGTGGTGTTAGTGGTGGTGGGTCAAGACCTATTACAGTCCAGACGGATGGGGGATGGGGAGGTAAGGTCCGTTAACCTGAACAAGCAGAACAAAGCAGAAACACAATCGGTTAACTCAATGCAACAACATTGGCAAAGTTAGAGCAACAACCCCTCTAAAAAGAATTCATTAGAGTCATAAGAATGAACATGGTGGTATGCATTGCTGCCTGCAGCCAACATTACACATGATGCTAGTTCATCCACAGAAGCAGAGTAGAGGAGAAACACAAGTGTTGAGTTAGTAAAACAACGCCGAAACTTCAGTCCATGATTGTAGTGATCACACATTCACACACACAGACACACACAAATCAGTGCTTGCAACCACTGATGCAGCAACCACAACAAAAGAAGGGGGGAAATTAAGGGGAAAAGGCGAGTCGGTCGTCCTGCCCTGCCACTGAAACCCCATCTGTGTAGCCGGAACACGCTAATCCCTGCGCTGGCTTGGCTAGCGGTCACGCTAAAACTCTGCAATGAGGAGAGCCAGCGGAACAGCTTATAGCAACGGTTTCCAACGTGAGGGTCAGGGACCCCTGAAGGGCTGTGAGGGACCATGTGAGGGGGGGCCTTGGCTGGAATCCACAGGTACATGATTAGATTAGATTATTTTATTTATTCGTCATTACAGAAACTTGTTCTGTGCCATTTGTCAGTGCATCCAATAGTTACAGAAACAGAAAAAACACAAAAGACAAATACAACCCCAACAAATACAACTATAAATACAAATACAACATGGGGGGCGTTGTCATATTAAAGTTTGGGGACCCCATCGTTATAGTTCCTGTATCTCTCAGGCAGGGGAGAGAAACAAAAAGAAATCTATTGATGTAGTCTTTTTTAAATAATTGTTGCAAAAAAATTACTTGCTCAGACACTCAGTTCTCTCTCTCTCGCGCTCTCTCTCTTGCACATGCACACGCACGCGCACAAGCACACACAGACACACATGCTAATCCCTGTTATGCCCTGGCTAGCGGTCACGGTAAACTAGGCAATGTGAAGCACGACCGGAGCACCTTATCAAGGGGCCAGCGGCGGAAATTCACACACAGGTCAAGGCAGTGCATCAGCTGGGAGTACTTTTCCACTCAGGAGATGGGGACCGCAGTCCCAAAACACACGCACGCACGCACGCACACATGCACACACACACACAGAAACGCATGAACGCACAAACACACTGAAGACAGGCCCAAGAGTATCAAACACAATATACACTGACCCCAGGAGGATCTCTGAATCATACAAACACAAACACACAATCACAGTTCCATACAAGACAGGCGCCAGAACAAAACACACATGTACATGCACACTTCTACCAAAGACAGGCACAAGCAGTAAACACTGTGACCCCATTTGGATCTTACAATCCTAAAACACACCCACGGAAGACAGGCGCCAAACACAACGCACACACATACACACAGACCCCAGATGGACACACATGCACAGGCACACGCACACACTTCCAGTAATGAGAGACCCAAAAATTACACATTATCTCTTGAGGGCAGACATGTACACATGCTATGATCCCATTTTTCCACAAGGACAGACACCAGGGTCACACAAATTTCCACAAACCCCCCACCCCCACCCCCCATCTGGGTCATGTGGGGACAAGAGTGACTGGTGTGCAGCAGGACTCAGCGGAGGGCGAGTAGTCACATCTGGCCCAGGGGGACAAACTTTCCCCATCACCTGTTATCCTTCACACACACACACACACACACACGCACACACGCGCACACGCGCACACACGCGCACTACACTGATTACCACTGTTTCCCAATCTGCAGCTCATCTAAAATAGGCACCCGTCAGCTGTTGCAGTGTGGACATGATAATCAGTCTTCTTCCATGTTATATAATAATAATGAGGACTTAGGTGGGGAAAGAACATGGTGGGAGGACACCACAGTACGTGATTGGCATCATTGCGGTCCGTAACACACTCCATGGCTTCCCTACTGGCTTTAGAGCACAGTACAGTACATTGGCCAGACACACTGGCGGGTAAAAAGATGGCAGCGTTCGTTCGTAGACAACGGAGAGGTTTTGAAAACACACAGTCCTGGCCGGTTCTGGCCCGTCTGAGTGCTGGCTCTAATGCGGCATGGTTCTGGGCTGCAGACCCGGAGACCATCTGGGGAGCAAATGTGTGTTATGCTGCTGCTGCTCTTCTCAAAACATCAACATAACCCCCCCCCCTCTCCAATCATCTTTCCACTCCACTCTACCCTGTACTATCCTCTCCACTCAAGTCCAGCTGAAACACACTCACACACTCACACACACACACACACACACACACACACACACACACACACACACACACTCACACTCACACTCACACTCACACTCACACTCACACTCACACTCACACTCACACTCACACTCACACTCACAATAACTTGGATTTCTATCATCCATGTGACATAATGTGAGATCTTGACACATCTTGACACATCTGTAACCTTTTAATCTGGGAGAGTTCAGCAAGTTAAACCTCAGGAAAATGATGCGCTCCTTATTTCTCTTCAGAAATGAGAATTTTTAACTCTACATTGATGACATCCCAATCCACAACATGCAGCTCCCAAGCGACAGAAACACACACTTTCTGAACCCAGTATGACTGGCAGGGCCGGTTCTGGCTTATTTGGTGCCCTAGGCGAGTTTGAGTTCTGGCGCCCCCCCAGTCCCCCCCGCCTTACCTTTGAAAGAAAAAAAACCCTCTTTCTTATACCTTACAGAACACAAGAGTAATATCCGTAGTAAGCTTAACTAAATAGCATCAAGAACAATAACCGTTTTGCATCAAATGGATTTCTGGTTCTTTTTGACAGGCGACCAACACATCAGATTGAGTCGCATGAAAGTAGCTTCACTGTGTGGTGTGTTGGATGTGATGGTGGTGGGGCCCCCAACCCCAGATGAGAGGGAGGTTATCAATGTGTTTGAATTGTATGAAATTGAAATGCCAGGACAGCAATAAAGTAGGCCTGCATGTAAAATGCATGTGTAGACAATAGGCCTACTGTAGCCTACCAAGGAAGTCTGCATTGATAGCCTATCTACACTACCTACAGCATCACAAAGCATGGCAGCATAACAATTTTAATAAGCTACACATTTGTGCTGTCTATGATTCCAAACCAATTTCATTGGAAATAGTGGTGCATGTGTGAGTAGGAGAATGAGAAGGGGGCTGTCTATGTGTTTGAACTGGAGGGACAGGGTGAGAGAAAGGGAGAAGAGCTGTCACGCTATAGAATTTCATAATATACACAATATAGTAAATAGCCTCACTTGTCTGCAATACTACATCACTCAGCATGAAAACATGCTGTGCATGGTTCTGTTACATGATTCATGTAGGTTATGTCATTCTGGTCTGGAAACAATGTTTTTTAAGCTTACAACAAGCAGGTAATTCATGTGGATGGAAGGAGATATGGCAGCTAAAATTGTTTTAAACATTGCACCAGTCTTACTTTACATTGCTTGTCAACCTAAGCAAGTATTATCAGGTGGGTGTTAGTGAGTAGTAGTAAGTAGGCTACTAACAGCTACTTTACTGGATTTCATTGCTTGGCATACTTGGCTAATGTTAGCATGCTAACTAGCGATTTCTCAGATCAAAAACAAAGCTCTTTTTCTCTCTAATTCCAAATAGTAACCTCATAACTATTAGGCTTTCCATAATCACAAACGGTTGCTGATTAAATCACATAGTTCCAAAACACCCTTTGCAACTCCTGCATCATGCAATGAGTGATTTAATGAGAACATAATCTCCAACCAGCAGAGCACTGCTGTTTGCGCTTGCCCTCTCTGTCTCTCGAGTGACTGAGTCTCCCAATTCAAAATAGATCGCAGGCTGTCACTCGTCCCCCGCCCCCTTTCTCAGAACTGTCTGTTCATTTGTTCACAGACTTCCCAGAGACAGTTGGAAGCGATATTACTATTGGCTGAAGGGCGCTTTGCCGTGAGGAGCGCTTTCGCCACGCTTTGTTGATTGCGACTTCATAAAAGAAAACTTCATATCGCAAAATTACGCATCGGAGAGCGCCATTTCGGCGCTCCTTCTTCACATGGCGCTCTAGGCAACCGCCTAGCCGGCCTATGCTTACAACCGGCCCTGATGACTGGCTACGCCAGTAGTCCAGTAGGCTCAGCGTGGTCAGCAGAGACAACCAGATAAATCAGTAAATGGGGGAAGAGGTGCACATTTCAAATTTCAACAGAGTTCACCCAATCGTTTGCCAAGGTCAAGACCAATTGTTAGCGATTGGATAAAATAAGACACGCATTTCAAATTTCAAAAGGCATTTTTTACCGCTCCCTCCGGTAAACGTTTCTCATTTTGGCCATTCTAGACCCTCTGTAAGCATGAACATGACATCATACAAGTGTAAGTAAGATAACACGCAGATTTTAGCAGGCTATCGTGTTTGTGCAATTTGCGCCTCCGCATGTTGACATGCGCTCCACAACGCCCTGTTACAGGTTAGATTTAGGGATGGTTGGTCTGGGAACAATTTTGCCATTTTCGTTGATTGTTTTGCAGGTCTTGGCAAAAATAAAGCAGCAGAAAAATTGCTTTACTGACAGGTTAGGGTTAGGCATGGTTTTGATCAGGGCACAGGAGAGAGAGAAGATTGCCGCGGCAACATAAATTTGCCAATGGGAAAACTGTGCGACCAGGCTAAGTATGCCTCTGACCTCCTTGTAGTCCAACTTTCCCTTGCACTCTTGAGGAATGCTGAAACCAGCCTTCCCGACAAGCCAGGCCTTCAGGCCAAAGCCGAACTCTGTGGAGGTCTAGTGATTAAGACACACACCAAAATTACTTTGCATTTACCGGACAAAAACCTCACTCCTTGCCCCACTCAGTCCAACGGTTCAATGACAGACGTTGTATGCGTCATTAACTTGCTAAGCATTGCTTGGAGCATTAAAGTAAACACATCCTTTATTACAAGGTAGAAATAACTCTACTATGAGAACCCATTTCCTGGAACACCTCCCTGGTCTGTGAAATATATATCGTTAGGGCCCATCACTTGGTCTTCAGAAATCCCAAATCTCAACCGGTACAACTAGTACAGTACAATCTCTCTAGTGTAACCCATCCAGTACTGAGTACCCTTTGCTCCCCATCCCCTGATTCTCATGAACACACTATGCTGTTAATCAACACGGCACGTACGCACTCGCGCACGCACACGCGAAAGCGAGCGCACACGCACACTCTGATTAGACCCTTACTGATCCATCATTGTGTATCATTTGACAGGCATGAAAGAGAGAGCAAGAATCACTGTACCATTTACCAAAACATAATGGCACTTTTTATACGCACACGCGCACGCAGAGTCTCACAAAAACACACAGCTGTGCGTCCTCTGTTCATTGTGAGGGCCCTGGGCTAGGCCAGCAGCCCAGGCTTGGAAGACGACTCTCCTTAAAGCCAATCTACCAGATCCACCACAGAAGTCCAAGCCACAAAGCCAAATCAAGCAACAGCTACGAAAACCGGAGAGGAACACAGTTCCAGACTTCAGAGGAGAAAAAAGGATTCTGCATGAACGTCATGTTCTGGAACACAACTGTTCATTTTTAAAAAAACAAAATGATTTTTAACCAAGTCTGGAGAAGAATTCATTGTGAAGTGGTTGCATGGTGCTCTTTTTGTTGGTGCTGTTTGTTTTTTTCTTTTCTTTTTGTTTTGCTTGTCCACGTCTGGTAGAAAATTTTCCAGTTAGACCAGCAACAGAAAAAAATCAGCAAGATTAATTTCAGCTAATCAAACTAATTGGACGGTAGACATCGTTTATCCTTACTTTGCAAGAATGTGCCCTCATTCACCTCACCGTTGAATGCTGCTGCCTGGTCAAAAAACGTTTAAATTTTCAGCTCACTGCAAATCCATCCCCAGTTACTACTTGTATGTTCTTGAAATTAATTAACGCCAAAAGCCACTGTTACAGGAGAAAAAAAGGACACAGGCAATTAAGTTTTATTTGAGTTCACACACAATGCCTCCTTCTACAGAAGTGTGTTGGCGTCAGCCACTCAAGATTCAAAAAATAGCTTATATAAAAAAACAGTTATGTAAAAATAGCCGGCAAAGTTTGGACCACACTTATTGGGTGCTTTTTTTACAGACTCCGCAATCCCTCATTTAGAAGTTCTTTTTGCCGCAGCAACTCTGGCATGTTGTCCTTGGTTGCTGTACAACAACCCCTGGCCCCAAACAAAAAAGTGAAAAATAAATAAAAAATAATAAAACCAAAACAGCTACACTTCCACTGCTGGCGGGCTTTAAACAAAATCACTCAAGATTTCAGGCTGGGATGCAAAGGTCATTAGAATAAATTGAGAAAAATTGCCAAGTTGATTTTCTTCTTGCCCTGCCCTCTGTGCACAGGATGTCGATGCTGGGGAATTTGCAGAAAATGACTACCAACGATATGTGCCTTTGAAGTTTTCCTGAGAGAGAGAGAGAGAGAGAGAGAGAGAGAGAGAGAGAGAGAGAGAGAGAGAGAGAGAGAGAGAGAGAGAGCTCTGACTCTGCAAGACATCTATATGATGAAATGTTTTGTGGTAACCTATGCACGAGCGATGTGTAATGTAATTTATAGTCCTCGGTTAACCTGCCCTGTGATAGGCCAGTCCTGTGAAGGCTCAGCGCCAATTTAGCTTTCGGCACAGCAAGTCTCACTGAAAAAAAGAAAGAAGGTAAAGTGTAAAAAAAAGAGAGAGGAAAGGAGGAGGGGGAGAAAAGTGAGGACCGAGAGAGAGAAACGAAAACCTTAGAGCCGTGAGTGAGCACTACCAGCTGAAAAAGCAAAAAGGGAAAAAACAGCTGATCCAGAAAACAAGAAGAGAAACGAAGAGGAGAGAAAGCAAACAAACATCACCCCCCTACTGAGCTCTGGCTTTCCTGACAATACGCTTTGCTTTATCTCATCTAGTCCCCAGGCCTGCCAGGAGGGATTTTTACATTACATTACAATACATTATGGTGACGTTCTTATCAAGACTGACTTTGATAAGGTATAATTTCAGGCACCGGGACCGATCTCACGTCTTGCTCAAGGGCGTCTCGGCCATGGCTTCAACTTGTGCACAATCCCCGGTGCTGAACAAAAAGGTGGTGCTTTTTAAAGATATTTTTGGGCTTTTAAGGCTTTATTTAGGACAGGACAGTGAGAGAGTGTGACAGGAAACGACAGGAGAGAGAGATGGGGATGGCCATCGGCAAAGGGCCTCGGCCCTGAATCGAACCCGGGTCGCCAGCGTAATGGTATGGCGTCTTGATTAATTGAGCCACTGCGTGCCCAACCATGTGGTGCTCTTCAGAGGTAAGAACGGGTAAAAAAATCCAAGCCCGAACCGACATGGGCCCATGGGAATTGGGCCGGGCCCGGCCCGAGGCCGACTAATTATTGGATGTGTAGGCCCGAGCCCGAGGGAAGCCCGAAATTTCAAATTTTATTTATAAGGAGGGGTGATCTATGATAACAAATCAAAGCCCTTAAATTAAAGCCATTAAAGTATTTTGTTACGAAATCTAAGTTAAATAGACTGTATAAACATGCAGGCCATCTTTTATATTTCTGTGTATGCTGCACTGCAGTGCACAGAGGTTACATTAAGCGATAATCCATCATTGACGCTTTTTTTAAGAGTTGGCGGAAAATTTTAAGGGCGTCCGTCATTTTGACCGGCTGATCATTGGGCCATAAGCCACAGCAGCAGTACGACCTTAAAAATCTAGCGCGGCACTTTCACAGAGAGAGACAGCGAGACAAAGAAGAACAACGACGCGAGCAGCAGAACAGGAATGAAGGAGTTCTTGAATTGCCATTGCAAGAGTTTATTAGGCTACAGTATGTGTCGGGTTGATGAGGCGACCTCTGTTTTTTGCAGACCACGCGTCTCTCGTGGCCAAAACACGGCCGAAATGCCTCAGCGCACTGTGATGGGAGGGAGAGGCGAGGGAAAGCGCGTGCATTCTAGCAGCAGGCACTGCACTGCTGGATTATCAACTGACGTGGAATATTATTAACGCACAGCCTACATAGCCTATTTATTTATTTAAAAAAATAAAAATAAAAAAATAAAAAAACTGTCAACGATAGAGAAGCCGAACCCGACCCTACCCGAACGTAATGAGTGACATTTCAGGCCCGACCCGACCCGAAATTGGCTCGGGTTCGGGTTCGGGCTCGGGCCTGGGCCAAAAATCATAGGTCTAGTGCTCTTTGAAAAAAGTTTGCTCACTCCTTCGGATTTTTTATTTTCTGATGTTCTGTTCTGCTGTTTATTCATTCATTGGGAGGAGATGACGTTTCGACCTTGCTTTCTTCCCCACCTGACACTTCCAAGCCATGGCCCATAGATGAGGACGCAGTGCAGGGGACTTATCTATTTTTATTTGTGGTGACATTTTAATAATAGGGTTCACATGTTATCCACCAATATATGCCTAATGACTGTTTGTATAAGTGACTTATAAGACATTAATGGCCTATTAGGTCCTTATTACAATTGTTAGGTATAACATCAATAAAGGTGTGAACAAGAAATTTATGAATGCATGCCTAGTAAATTATTTGTTTTTGGGTAATACATGATAAGGCTTATTTATTCTTAATTTATTCTGAGACTTTTCCCTCTTTTTCAAGTGAGCCCTACTTCACATTCTACCTTCTGCTGGGAGGTCATTCCTTCTCTAGCCACTCTAGGCCACAGGTGCTTCTCATAATGCCAATAATCAGGTTTTAGTCACACTTTAAAAAAAAAAAATCTTCGACAAGGGAAAAAAAACCCTTTCTTCCTCGCATGACTGGCCATGCACATTTCCCTCATCCATTCGTTTTACTGGACCCTCTTCATAATTTATAGCACAATCACTCTTTCTACTCTTCTCACTTATTTTTCTATTTCCTATTTCTACATATTTTTCCCTGGCCGGATATACTTTTTTGGTCCTCTTTCTTTTTGGCTTCAACATTAGGCTCTAATTGGGAAATATTCACCTGACGTTGTAAGGTAAGGGAAGAGATCAAGGCAGTTTGGGGGGGGTTAGGTGTGGGAAACTTGCAAGCCATGCAGGACACGGACGACAGGCCCTTAAATTAAACACGACAACAACCAAAGTGCGCCGTCAGCGAGAGACTGGAGCTGAAGAAGTTAAGTGTGTTGCCGACTCGAACTACACCGATGGCGAAGGAGTTGAGGATATTCAGCTGACCCGACAAAAGTGTTTAGCCTCTGTAGCCCCCAGTATTAAATTAGCAAATACATTTAGCCAGGGCGCTCAGATAAGGGCTTAGTAATAAGGATTTTACACTGCCTGCACTTTGGCCCGCATTTGAATTGGCCCAATGTGATGCTGAGGAAGAAAAAAAACCCACCACAGACAGTCCATGGAGAGACCATTAAAACCAACAGCTCAACGGATCAGAGCAGGGTCTGACCAAAAGCAAAGAGATGCATTGCACACAAGATGGGATATGAAATGAAACACTGAGGTGGACTGAGCAATAGTCTTGGAAAAGGACCATAGAAACTGGGGCTTTCTGCATGCAAGAGAAATGTTCATATCTTAACGCAATTTTAGATATAACAGATTAAAGAGATAAAACAAATTTGTGAAAAAGATTAAATCTCCAATGCTGTGATACAAATTGTGGCTTTCTGTTTACATGCGAGGCAGTCTTAACCCGAACTGTCAGACACAGTATAGACAACCAAGACAAAATATAGATGAAATCTCTCTTATTTTTGTGATTTATTTGTGATTCTCCATGTACTTTTAAGGAGTCCGTACTACTCAGGAATTAAATAGCAAAACGTACTCCGTCACCTCTGGGAGGGATACAGACTGATCTGCAGGAAAGAATACTGAACAAATAACAATTATTCATCAGCCTGCCTCTGCATGTGTGTGTGCGTGTGTGTGTGCGTGTGTGCATGTGTACAGTGTGTGTGTGTGTGTGTGTGTGTGTGTGTGTGTGTGTGTACAGTGTGTGTGTGTGTGTGTGTGTGTGTGTGTGTGTGTGTGTGATCGTGCTTGTGTGCACATGTACAATGTGCGTGTGTCTCTCTGTGTGTGTGTTTTCCTTACCCTGTTGTCATACTCCAGTACGAATGGCGGGATGTCTATCTGCTCTGGCAGTATGCAGGTGAAGAGCTGCTGCAGAGTGTCTACGTGGTGCACCTTATCCTTCATGCCGGACACACTGAAGGTCGTGAAGAACCAGGTGGAGACCTGTTACAGGTAGGAGACAAAGAATCAGACTCATCTGTTACAGCTAGGAAACAATAGGCAGATAGAAGTGCACAAATTCCAGATATTCCAACAGATATCACTTGTTAAATTCAAGTTTATATTACTACGTTCCACCAGCACTACCACTACCTCTACTACTACCACCACTACCACTTAAATGCATTTTGTGTAACACAATTCATGCAAGATTGCAGGTAAGACACAAGAGGCATTGAGGAGCGTACTACCTACAGACAATTCTAAAGACGTCCAGACTTCAAAAACTTTTTATCGTCACTGGGATAGTTGCCAGTACAATGAAATGAAATGACAGCAGGACCACTCCAAGGTGAGTGCAATAATGTGATAAGAGCTAAACCGATATGCCCAGGGGTGCTGCTAAAGGAGGGAGTAGAACAAGATGAGGAAAAAGACTGCAAGAGCTTCACAGGGGTTCCGAGGGGATTATAATGTGGAAGCAGTGGCATGTATAGCTTGAACTGAGTTGATGTCAGGACTCAGAGGGAGACCATGTCTAGTAATGCTCCCGGATGTACATTTAGAGAGATGACTAACATATAGGAAAGAATGAAGATTGAGTTAAATATGCACATGCGGACCAAAGGTCATATTAAAGTTAAAGTTAAATCATGGCTGTCTCAGTTTTTGAATAATTGAGATTAACGAGTGCGCCAAAATAACTTAAACCATGAAATAATTTTGTATAATTTTGAGCACTTAATTTCCCCTTTATTCAGCATGTCCTCTTTGTTCTGAGTGTCCATCAATGCCAGATTCACTTTGTTTGGGTTGTTTTGGATGAATTGGGGATTTCCAACCAACTCTCTGGACAATTACTGACAAAAGGGAGTCCGTCCAAGGGAACCTCTGAACTGAACTGGACTGGACTGGACGTGATGAGACTGGGCGGCTGAGTTGTGCGGTATTGAGTTTGACTTTTCCCTTAACTGTGCTGTGGTTGCTACATTAAGCCCTGGACTCCATTTTAACCAGCTTCCTCTGCAGGGTCCTTACAATTAGTTCAAATCAGGACGCCGTTTAGAGAGGAACTATATTTTCTTTTACAAGCTGGCACGGCACTATTTATAAAGTGAGCGCAATTGTGTTGGCGCGCACACACACACGCACACGCACACGCACACACACACGCACACACCCTTGTTCAAGTTTCCAAATGAGCCCAAAATAACTCCATGAAAGGCACTTGAAGTCATTTTTGAATCGAGGTAATGAGTTTTTTAGCATTGCCAGTGCACAGCTTACACCTACAAGTGGAGCGCTATGGGATTTCCTGAATGAAAACCAAAAGGATTCATTATCGCTCCTGTAATTGCTTTACAGTTTAACTTTTTTCCTCTCCCTCCTCTCTTGTATTTCTAACAACTCTGCATTTACAAACCTCAATTGGAACCTTACCGGACAAAGACGAAAATGAGAGCAGAATAGAACAAGAATGACTCGAGTGATTTTATTTTGTTTACTGTTTGTTTGTTTGTGTGTGTGTGTGTGTGTGTGTGTGTGTGTGTGTGTGTGTGTGTGTGTGTGTGTGTGTGTGTGTGTGTGTGTGTGTGTGTGTGTGTGTGTGTGTGTGTGTGTGTGTTTCACAACAGCCCTCCACCGGACAACAAATCAATGCCTTAGAGAGTGTGGTCAACTCAACTTTTAATACACAGTGGGGGCCCAGTGTCAAAGCTGATTTTCCTTGAGATCTTGCTCTTGGGGGATTCTAGATAAGAATTTTGTCCATTTTTTTTCTTTCTTTAAAAACATTATCTGTGCCAGTACAATACACACATACACACATGCACGGACGCACGGCGAGACCAGAAGACAAGTCTTCCCTGGATTCCCTACTCTAACAGACAAGGAGCAGGAATGTCCTGCTCTTTGTATCCAGCCCTTGGTGTATTAACAAACGTTACCTCAAAGTAAGATGGAAGTACGGAAGAACGATTCTCATTCATCCCGGTCATGATTGTCAAAATAGCTCGGAATACACGTCCAGCTGCACAACAATTAACTCCTATTGACCTCCAGATGCTAGAATGCAATGTTCCATTTCATTTTCGTATTGGAAAATAAAGACCCAGGGTTCATCCCGATTCTTACATTTCCCTAATTAACCTCCCCCTATTTTATCATTAGAAGACAACCGAACCAGAAAAAAGTTCACTTGTTCACCACACAGGTCTAAAAAGAATGTATCTGTCTCTCAAGACTTCCATCAACACAGATCATGATGGTCAGAGGCGCTAAGTTGTCAGCAACAAGATCTTGACCCAATTTCTCGAAAGCATCGTTGCTAACCAGTCAGCAACTTTTGTAAGTTGATAATTAGAAATTGAATTACAACCAAGCATGTTGCTAACTTAGTTAACAAAAACACTGCCGAGAAACGCATGCCAGCTTGAAACCGTTTGACCAACAGGCTTCTCTAGGTCTGAACTGCTGATGGGCACATGTATTAGGGCATAGTGCTCCCATACAGTGAATGATCATCAACCCTGCTCTAGGTCATGGGCCCATGAGGCTTCAAGAGGGCCTAGTTTGCCACCACCTTTTCAGTATATTTTATTTTAACCAGCTGGTAACAAAATCAAGTAGATCCTTAAAATCCACGGTGAAAGGGATGTGATGGCAAGACTGACTTCAGGAAACTGGTATGTCGAGAGAGAGAGAGAGAGAGAGAGAGAGAGAGAGAGAGAGAGAGAGAGAGAGAGAGAGAGAGAGAGAGAGAGAGAGAGAGAGAGAGAGAGAGAGAGAGCTGCATGCTTACCTTGGAGCGGAAGGTAGGATGGACAAAGTAGAAGGCCTTCAGGTTCTTCTTGAACCTGTGAAGAAGCAGTTTCAGGAGGAAGACTTAGTGTGAGTGCATAAAATATTTCATTTCATTTTGATCAGGACAATGCCAATCAGCAAAAAAACATCAATATGAATATGCCGAGGTTCCCATAGTTCAGTGGTTCCAACCTGTTAAGGACAGAGACCCCATTTTGATTTCCCAAATTTCTGTGGACCCCATTCACGCTTCTTTGCGACCAAAAAAACCCCACACAAATGAGTGTCAATCAAAATATTAATTCGTTATTATGCTATATATTAATTAGAAATATTTGTCAGTGCTCTTTTTTCAAACCTACACAATTCAGGCAACCCCATTTCAATTCCAGGTGACCCCAATGTTGAAAAACACTACATACGTGTTAAAGTACAGAAAATAAAACCAGGTTCACAATATGAACAGTTATATTTAGGCCATGCATGACAAAATACAGAACAAAAGACGCTTGTGCACAATGAGACGTCTCCCATCTCTCTGAGATACCATGTTATTAGTTTTTATTACTTCAAAACAATGTCCAAGAAAAACCCAAAAATCAGATTTAAAGTGAGACGGAAACAGTATTATCACTGCGGAAAAAAGAAAGAAAAGAAAAGTAGGAAACATGGAGAGCACGACGAAACGTCTGCGGACTCGGTCCACCAAGCATCATCCAGAGACGCCAAAAACGCTGCGTTTCCAAGTGGCTGTGGTCTGGTCCAACACACACAGGCGCGCACACGCACGCACCAAAGCATGGAC